>NW_013952736.1:522068-531858 GCF_001266775.1 Austrofundulus limnaeus
AAAGAAATACTGATCAATTTCATGAAACTTGAGATTTTTCTTGTTTTTCAGGAACCACACAGCAGCCCAAAATGAAACAGTTGACATTGGTATCGGCGGGTTCTTCCCCTTTGGTTTAGAAGGAACACTGGCCGGAGCAGCGACCTGTTTCTATGCTTTTGTTGGGCTTGACTGCATTGCCACAACAGGTACGATTAGGGCATCTGTTTCCAATGGGTGGCTTGTGGGCCCTTTTTTTTGCACCTCAGAGTGAAATTTGCACAGCCTGCAAATGTAACTTTGGAATAGCATACATGTAAGCCCTTCAGGCATTTACCAGTATCATGACCCTCAAAAATCTGTAATTTTTAGTAAAAATACATATTACTTACAATGGAGGGGGAACTGCCGGCCACAGAGAAATGCAGAACATGAGGATGAGATTGAGGACAGAGAAAGGTGGGGGGATTTATTTCCAGCAGCAGAGCAAGTTTGTAGGTGGATAGTTAATTTTTCATGTCTTACAGGCTCTGAGATGTAAAATAAATTTGAAGCAGAGTGTTTTTTTTTCTTTAAATCTGTGAACAGTGGTGGGCAGCGCTAATCCGAAATTTAGTTCCGCAATTTCTAAAGCGCTTATGCCATAGACAAACTAGCGGAAGCTAATTTTAAAGCACAAGTTCAATTTCCCACTCACTAGCTGGCAACAATTCATGTACAATATGCACAACACTGCCAACTAGCGGTGTATGAACTCTTTTACAACTTAATTCTACAACCGCTGATTGCTGAGGATGTGATTTCCTGAAAAATAACTTTAGCTCCTGGTGTAAAAATTAAAAGGCTGTTGAGGATTGCTAGTTCGGCTGCTTCTTTGTCTTTTTCTTTTGTTTGTTGTAGATTTTTCATTAAAGAAGCATCAATAAAGTAATTTTAAAACTGTTTATTGGAAAACTGAAGCGATGAATTCTGGGTACATGACGGATTTGATTTGTGACGGGAAACGAAAGCACGGATAATGGATAACAGGAAACTATCTTCCCTTCAACATAAGAGCTTGGATTTTAAAGTTTTCCATGTAGTTGCTCCAGTTGACCACTAGATGTCAGTCTTCATCAGCACAACATCTTTAAATAATTTCTGAGTCTCTAACACCGTTGGTCGATTGCTTCGACCAATTACGTCAAGTATTGAGCTCCAGCGTTTAAACTTTATTCTTTTTTTTAAAAAAGGAGCTCTGATTGTAAAGTAAAATAAATCAATACATACAAATTTTAGTATGGATTACAAATGTTAACAGTTTTTGCTGTTGCCTTCCTGCTACGTAAGCAGACACAAAGCATTGTGGGAAATGAGAACCGTGACTGAATGCAACAGTCAGCAAGGATGTATACCTTTCCAATAGGTGTGTTTATCTGGGAGGGGTGCTGTTGGACAGATCACAAGTGTTGTGATTCTTTGACAGCCATACCCTCTGCTGTTCAAGATAATGACTCGTAGATAATTAGTCATTAGCAGTACTGCATTTTAATTTTAGAAAGCGCAAATCTGCTTATGAATTATAAAAATTAGTAAGACCGCTAAAGCGTAAATTAAATATTTAGGTCCACAATTAGCAGATTTGCGCTTTAGCGGGCTGGTGCCCACCACTGTCTGTGAAATTTTGCTAATTCCGTATATCTACAAATGTAATTTATGGACAGTCCATAAAATTTGACATATGTGGAATACTGTAATTTGGGCCCAAACTATGCTGCAGATGAATGTCTTTGGCCAATTTTAAGGGTGTTTATGTTTTTTTTTTTTTTTCATTTTTTTAGATTGAGCACAAAAGCTAATGAAAACCCTCATAAAATGTGGAATAACTTAAATAATGAAATATAAGTATTATAAGATTTTGTCAATAACGTCTTTATTTCA
This sequence comes from Austrofundulus limnaeus, assembly GCF_001266775.1. Lineage (NCBI taxonomy): Eukaryota > Metazoa > Chordata > Actinopteri > Cyprinodontiformes > Rivulidae > Austrofundulus > Austrofundulus limnaeus. The sequence goes on from NW_013952736.1 coordinate 523,968, forward strand.
GTTTCATAGTAAAAAAAAGACCACATACCTTTGATTTTTGACCAAGGAGACTTGAGGACCACTTTTCATGAAACTTCTCAAATTTTATTTTATTTTTTCAAACTGTAGATTTTATTCAGTGATGGAGAAACAATGAACTGGAAGGGAATATGAAGTGAGCATAATTTACATAACGTTCTATCACAGTGGTTAGTGTCCCTTTTAAAAACTCGTGATTCAGTTTCAGCAACTGCCAACTACATTTCTACTCTTGTCAGTCTACTGCCGGACCCCAAGACCCCTTTTTAGCAGCTGGTTTTGAATGAAGTGGCTCTTCGTTTTAAGAATAAACAAACATTTTCAGGTACAAAAAAACCCGATAAAAATAATAGAGCAGCCAAATTTTAGGAATTGAATGCTTTTCTATTGAAATATTTGTGTAGTGTGTGCTTTTTTTACTTAAAATTTATACTCCTTGTTCAACCAAAAGACGTATACTTTTCATTAAATGCGTTTTTAATGTTAAGTCAATTTTGAATAAAATTTTATTTTTATATAAATTTTTATTTATTTACTTTATTTACTTTATCAGCCAAATCATTGGCAAATCAAAATTATCAAAGGTTGGACAACACTGATTTAGTAGAATACTCATAAAAACACACAAAACAGTAATTTTTGACTTCTGCTAAGGAGCTGAAACATGTTACCATTATGTAGTTTCTGAGGCACAACAGATTGTTTTTTCAATCATTTTACCTATGGTTTGACTCATCACTGTATAAACCAGTTTATTTCAGGATCAGTTCTGGCTCATTAACAGAGTCAGAAAATGATAACTGCTCTGCTTCTCCAGGCGAGGAAGTAAAGAACCCTCAGAAATCGATACCTCTTGGGATCGTGGTGTCACTGCTCATCTGCTTCTTGGCTTATTTTGGTGTCTCAGCTGCCCTGACACTAATGATGCCCTACTATCTCCTTGACATCAGCAGTCCACTGCCAGTTGCTTTTGAGTACATTGGCTGGGAACCAGCAAAGTATGCTGTGGCTGTAGGATCTCTGTGTGCACTTTCAACAAGGTATGTATGTCACTCTGAAGAGGAAACAAACGATCCCTCTGGCAGTGTAAACTAATTTACAATGAAAATAAGGTGCCAACGCAGACATGATCTGTAGGGTTGATAAATGTATGTTTTTATACATTTGTGGTTCTTCAGCCTTCTCGGGGTGATGTTTCCTATGCCCCGGATGATGTTTGCTATGGCCAGAGATGGTCTCCTGTTCAAGCCGCTGAGCTACACAAGCTCCAGGCAAAGTCCAGTTTTAGCCACACTGTCTGCAGGAGCTGTTGCTGGTAAGAAAGGCGGCCGCTTCTCAACCCAAAATTATAGTTTTACGGAAGATGTAATTAAAAACTCCTGGAAGCATCTTTTGGATGTATATATATTGAAATAATGATTAGATATAACCTGAGCAATTTAGTTAACAAATTGTTCAAGTTGCTATAATTTGTTGAGTGACAGGACCATTGTATTACTACTTAACACTTAATACAAAAGTCTTTTAAATTAAACATTAATTCTTTGTCTTTGCAGCTTTCATGGTTCTCTTATTTGATCTAAAGGCAATGGTTGATATGAGTTCAATTGGGACCATTTTTGCATATTCACTGGTTGCAGTGTGTATACTTATATTGAGGTATGTACCGTTTATTGCCAAATATATAGTATGCATGTGTACTGTATATATGTTTGGTAAGCCTTAAGTAAATTTAATTAACATAAACAATTAAGTTAAAACTATTTTCTATTGAAGGAGATATTGATGCTGGTTTCATTTGCATTAAGAGTGCTGTACTGAATATTTGTAGGATTTCTTGTCTTTTCATTCTAGGTACAAAGAAGACACTAATTTGGTCCATAGACCAGAACCAGTCTCAATAAGCGGCCTCTTCAGGCCTCCAGATCAACCAACTCACCGCACTTCTAAAAATGTCAGGATAACCATGGTCGTCATGTGTGAGTTATCATAATTTTATTTTTTTGTAGCTCTATTCATGCTTCAGTTTCTTCCATTGATACCAATCATGGAGTCACCAGTTGAGTATAAATATTGCATGTTTTAAATAAAGGCACAATGGTTTTTGTTTACTTACACTCAAGTATTGTTCTAATGACTCCAATCTTCCTCCAGTGGTCTTGGTGATAGTTTTGAGTGTACTGCTAAATGAAGCCATGGATAGCCTCCGACGGCAGGAGATCTGGAGTATTGTGGTTGTCTTTGTCCTCGTGCTGATGCTGATTTTCACAGTCATCATCATCTGTAGACAGCCACAGAACACAACTCAGGCTGCTTTTATGGTAAGTGACAGGTTACTGGCGATGGGCACTCTGAGGTACGAGCTACACAGATTAATTGTTGGATTAAGCCTTACATTGTTGCTTACACAGCTCAATATTTTCAGTTCAGGTCAGCAGTTCTCCATCCAAACCAAGCCTAACCTGGGATGGGCCTTGCTTGCCCAGTGAACAATTTGCCAGGACTTGTTTTTCCCCCAGTTTTTGCTTCTACGAACACAAAAATTGCAATACTTTGGGATATGCAGCACATATCACCTGCTTCAGGAGTCCAGCTAAGCCCTGCAGCCTCATTTTGAATGTCTGCTACACTTTTGGGTTTACCAGGTCTGTTTAAGAGATGTCCTCACCACCAGGTAGTCTTATAAGCTCAATTATTAACCTTTGACCCAAGGTAGCCTGGCAGCGAGTACAGTCACGGTTTGAGCCTATACCTCACGCTCAAACATGCTGGTTGTTATGAAGACCTCAAAGAACAATGGAATACCCACATAGCAACCCTTCCAGGACATTCAAAAAGAAAAAAATAAGTAGGTCCTCTGGATGGGTTCTTCTTTAGTAAAACGTTTCGTCTCTCATCCAAGAGACTTCTTCAGTCTGATGAGTTTCAGGTGAACTCAGTCTTAAAAGCACTGCATGTGATTGACCTCTTTGTCCACCATGTGGAGGCAGTGCTTTTAAGGCTGAGTTCACCTGAAACTCATCAGACTGAAGAAGTCTCGTGGACGAGAGATGAAACGTTTCACTAAAGAACCCATCCAGAGGACCTACTTATTTTTCTTTTTGATCTTTTTTCTACCTGGATTACTGAGATGCATCAGGACACTTCCAGGACATTGTCCAAAGACTCCAAGAAAGAAGGGCCACTCATCATCAGCCTAACTTGTCAAATCTAAACCATCAGAAAATGTTAATTTTTGTTAAGCTATTTCAGAAATGTTATTTTAAAATAATTTCAGTTCATTACTTTTAATCAATCCATTATTCACACAGTTCAAGTCATTAAAACTCAACGATTTGATTTTGTTTTACCAGAAGGTTAATTCTGGTAAACGGGTCGAGTTTACCAGAATTGGCACAGAATAAGAAATATTAATCAGCTAAAGATGCAAAGTGTTAAGTTTAAATGTATCTGTAGGTTCCTGGTGTACCTGTGCTTCCAATAATAAGTATCTTCATCAACACGTACCTGATGGTTCAACTTGGATCTGAAACATGGATTAGTTACTCTGTTTGGATGGTAGTGGGTAAGTAACACCCAGTTAACTCATGCAATAATGTTGTAGTTTTGATTTGATTATAAAGGCTTTGAAATAACTGGTATACCTCATTCCACAGGCCTGATCATATACTTTGGATACGGGATACGTCACAGTGTCCAAAAACAAAGACATCAGGAGATGCACACTCAGCCTAATGTAGTTCATGTGATCCAAATTGTTGATTCTGCTGCTTGATATTAAATTAAGCCTAGGTCTTTAAAGATTTATATGTCCATGAAATGCTTGAGGTGATCAAAAAATCACCTTTTTATATTTTTATTCCTGCTCTAGAGTTGGACTGACCTGGTGTCAGTCTGGTCGCTCATTTGATGCATGTTTTAATGCTAATGTTTAAAAACCAATTTTAATAAAGCATTGCAAAGCAATGCAAAATTGACATCTTGTTTATCATTTTATCCTTTGTGGCCTGATCAGTCATTTAAAGGGTTTTATTTGACAGTGACAAATTTTATGACATGGATTTGTAAATTTTATTGAAAAAATTAAATAAATTTTTAGAAACGATCAATTTCACTGCATTGAACCCATCTTTCATCTTGTTCACATACTCGTCTGCACTTCTATTTTAGACGCGGGGCTATCAGAAGAAGGTGAACGGGAACACTATTGTTTTTATTTATTTATTTATTATTTGTAAAACTGTGAGTCCAAGGGTTTGGTTACCAGTAAAAACAGCTTTTTGTCTTTACTTGGCTAAATTGTTTTGGAACATATGACTAAAGTCAAGAGCATAAAACTTTAGAAAATTTAGTCTATTTGAAATCCCCAACAGGATTTACTTTTTTTTCCTGCCAGAGTGTCTTAATTATAAGTACAGCTTTGCTTTTCTTTTTAATTTTTCTTATCTTACAGCAACATCAAATCCACAGTGACCTCAGTGCTGAGGTTCATGGCTGAAACAAAGCACACTTTCTTATGGGAAACGAGACTGGGATTTCTCAAATGTAAATACACATTGATTTATCCTACAGACCTCAGTAGGGGTGGTGATAAAATCTGGTTTTAGATTCATTGTGGCATGAAATATTTGGAATTCTGATTTAATTTTCAAAAATTTATTTTATATTAAATGTTTATATTTGATATTAGTGTTACCACTTTGAGAACTGTAGTTTTATTAAAGCTTCCTGAAGTGGGAACCTATTGCAGTGAAGCTGTTTTCTCATTATTTCCATATGTTCTTTACTGGACCCTTAAGACTTGCTATAAAAGTTGAACTCATCACAATTTTGAAGTCAAATAGCTGCTTTTTGTTTAGATAGATATTCCAGTCCTACCATGAGGACTTGATGGTTTAAAAAAAACTATTAAAACTAACGAAGGAAAAAAAAAATTGTATAGGTCCTCTGGACGGGTTCTTCTTTTGAGAGAGGAGTAAAAGAAGCCATTTTTGTAAAGAAAGACCGTCCGTCATTAAACAGAGGTGGGGGCCTCCGTTTTCAGCTGTCCCCCTGCTACAGTGCTGCCATTGGCAGTATCACTCCACCCTCTGTTAACAAAAGGGATTAATTAGGGTGAACGATGGCCATGTGATGTGAGTATGAGTAACCTGTGAACGATGGCCATGTGATGTGAGTATCAGTCACCTGTGAGCGAAAGCCAGGTGATGTGAGTATGAGTCACCTGTGAACGATGGCCATGTGATGTGAGTATGAGTAACCTGTGAACGATGGCCATGTGATGTGAGTATCAGTCACCTGTGAGTCATAGCCAGGTGATGTGAGTATGAGTCACCTGTGAACGATAGCCATGTGATGTGAGTATCAGTCACCTGGAGGCAGGACATAAAAGCCTGAATTTGCCTGAAACTCTCAGACTGAAGAAGTCTCTTGGAAGAGAGACGAAACGTTTCATTAAAGAAGAACCCGTCCAGAAGACCTATACAATTTTTTTTTCCTTTGATTTTTTACCTGGATTACTGAGATGCATCAGGATATTAAAACTAACCTTGTACAGGTTTGGTTTGCAACCAAATAAGTCTTTGTAACAGACTCGAGCAGTGAATCAACTTTGCAATACTTTTCATTTTCAGTCTGGGTTTTATCTGCTAAACGCCCAGCCAGACCTAGCCTGGTAAAAACCAGACCCTTGTCCTTCACTTTGCTTCATACGAGGGTCTGGACTCGCTGCTGTAGAGAAGCGATTCTTGCTGGAGGTGTGGCCTCTGCTGAAATGTGCGTGTTGCTGTGAAGGAGGCTAAGCGAAGAAGCTAACCGGAAATTGCGTGTGCTGTAAACAACCCTACTGAGAGGAGAAATATATCAAGACGACTGTAAATGAGAGCTGCTGCTTTGTCAGACAAATTTAATTTAATTTGGAAGCCTTATCAACACAGACTGGCTTCATTCACTTCCTCCACTGCCATATGCTAAAATAACTAGCAGACACTGCCTAGAATATTGACGTCATTCAAAACTCCTCCTTCTGTTTGCTGATTGGCCCAGGTAAAATGAACTGACACTGCGCAGAAAATCGACGTTCTGTTCTCTGACTGGTTCGGCTAAAAATCTGCCAGCGAAATCCATGTCTTTGGGAGAAATCCCAGACGGAGCAGTGAAGGGAAACTAGAATTGAGCGGAACTGCGTAGGAAGGCAAGGGTCAGGCTAAACCAGACCATGTATTAGACCAGAGAGCATTTCTCCCCCTCATGTTTTCATTTTAATCACCTTACTTCACAACAACTGCTTTTCTTTTAGTTTTTTCACACTGCAGGTAAATGTGGCCCAAATCTGATTCATTTTGCACCTACACAACGTATCTGATGATTTTCAATGCAAATTTGAATGCTCATCTCTCATTTCATCCGACTCTGATGCAACAATACTGAGGCAGCGGGGAGCCTTTCCACCTATATACTGTATTTATAAAAAGGGACCAACTTGATGCAGTCTCATACAAAGAATTCTGCATGTCTTCAACTACAGAACAGCAGTTAAGTTGGTTTGTCTTTTCATTCCCCATGTCCTGGGTGACTGAGAATCTACAGCAAGATGATGCCAAGTTTGTGTCGGACTGTGTTGATGCCAACAAGTAGATCTGGGCGGTATCACCCAAATTTTATATCACGGTATTTTCAACAATTACACCAGTTTCACGGTATTTGACGGTATTTTTTTCCTCACAGCTCAGCTGATAATAAAATGTACAAATTTTGCTTATTGAGTTTTCTTTTACTGTACCTCTGTTTCACTGTTTCTCTTCTCTCCTACATCTTTTCTTCTTTGCCTGGTTGTAGGCAATAATCATGCATTTTAGTCCGATCGTGAAGGGTTGAGAAAAGATCATTATCGGGTCCATCGTTGCCTGTTAATAAAACTTAAAAAGGACGACTCACCTTGCACACCAGTCTACCTACAGTAGCTCTACTACAAAACTACTTCCCCCGGGCTTTTCACGACAGAAGCACATTAAAGTCTCCATGCATTAATGTCTCCATTATAACGTCACGTGTTAAATCTAACTGTGCACGTCACTGAAGAATTGTTTACTATATTTAGCGGCGGTGAAAACGGGATGTTTTTTTTTACGTCAGTCAATATAAGCAGCTGAAACACTATCCGCCGCCAGTTACTGCAACGTTAGCACGCTAATGCGCTTAGCAGTGCTGCGGGAAACATGTCCCCTGGGAAACAGTTCACTGGAGGCCACGACGAAACATTCCGCATGTCCGAAACCACTATGTCCGGTATTKAGATAATTTATATCATACCAAAAATAAAAACCGGTTTTCGGTACAAAACGGTATACCGCCCAGCACTACCAACAAGTTAAGATCAGTATTGAACTTATTTTACATTCCACTCCAAAAATAAATTGCTGCACCAGAGAATCCATCAAGAGGCCAGATTAAATGTAAACACCGGACCTAACAAGCTGCTCAGATCATTAGTTTCTGATTGTGCATGAACTTCAACATCACACATGCTAATGAATATAGCACATGTGGCTACTCCCTCAAAGCCCACTGAGTGTGATGTCACTTTTGGGCACAATGGGCTCCTCTGAATTAAGTTTATTTTGAAGTCCATGAAGGAGAAAACATTTTCATGGGTTAAAGCGAAAAAAATATTTTGACTGAAATTTTTTTTCCTAACCCCTCCATCCAATTACACATACAGTGGTTTACAAAAGTATTCATACCCCTTGAACTTTTCCATATTTTGTCACATTACAACCACAAACATAAATATATTTCACTGGAATTTAATGTGAAAGACCTAAACCCAATTGAGAATTTGTGGCAAGATCTCAAAACTGCTGTTCACAAACGC
>NW_013952736.1:532934-536271 GCF_001266775.1 Austrofundulus limnaeus
CGTAAGATATGACTTTGTGAGATTTAGCTGGTATTAATTTCATATAGTAAGTTCTTACACACTTCACAATTGTATACCACTTTGTGTTGGTCTTTCACATTAAATTCCAGTGAAATATATTTATCAAAGGAAAAAAAATTGTATAGGTCCTCTGGACGGGTTCTTCTTTAATGAAACGTTTCGTCTCTCTTCCAAGAGACTTCTTCAGTCTGAGAGTTTCAGGCAAAAGACTGACTGACAGACTGAAGAAGTCTCTTGGAAGAGAGACGAAACGTTTCATTAAAGAAGAACCCGTCCAGAGGACCTATACAATTTTTTTTCCTTTGATTTTTTACCTGGATTACTGAGATGCATCAGGAAATATATTTATGTTTGTGGTTGTAATGTGACAAAATATGGAAAAGTTCAAGGGGTATGAATACTTTTGCAAACCACTGTACACAAGCAAAAAATTGGAATTTAGTAGATGTAGTTTCCTGCATTCTGGTGTATTTTAGCAGGTTTCTAAACATACTTTTAAAAACATTTTTTAATAACAAAATTAGAGAGATTGTTCATTCAATTAGTTGCATCATCTTGTGTTTAAATTCACTGCTGTAGCCATTATAATGAAATTAATGTGACACAATCACAATGATTTTAGAGAATCATTTTACTTATATTGTTTATTTCTGATTTAGTTTTATTTGTAACATAACATGTCATTGTGCCAAGCAATGATGACCCTCAACTGCACGTTTAAAACTAAGAACAATAAAAACTTTACCCAATAAACAAAATAATGATAACCACCAACAGTGAATTAAGAAAGGCATTTCTTTGCCTGATTTAATGACAGGTCCACTCATAACAAACTGATGTGACATCATGCAGCCTTCAGAATTAACTATAAACTATATAATTTATTATATATATAACTATAAATAAATTAACTCTGTGCCAAACAATGGTGACATAAAGAAAATAACTTTTGTCAGTTTTGTCAGCTTGTATTATGAAAAACTGATACATGGATGTTTGGAACTGGTTAGAATGCTAATGATGGATTGACAGATTTATTTACCTACCTTTAACCAGACAAATCCTAATTAATTATTTTAAAATTATAGCAAATATATGTCTGTTGCACAGAACAAAATAATTTAAAAATAGATATTTTTAAAAAAAATTTAAATTACTATTTTTTAAACAGTTATTGGAGTTGTTCAAGCTCATGTAATCATTTAATACAGTTTATTCTACATATTTGATAACTTATTGAATTACATTTATCATAGAGCAGTTCAGTCACAGTATGGTTCTAAATATAAACAAGCAGTGAAAACTGAAACTTGTTTACTTATGATAAGCTACAAAATCATTTGAAACACGCTCACCTGGAGAACATGGTGCTGTTCTCCTGGCGAGGATGAGGAGGTAAACGTTAAACAGAGATTCATCTTTGCTTTAATATGGGGCCAACAAATGTTCATCAGTGAACAGTGAATCTATCTCACAGCGTGTGCGCGCTGCAGCGCACTCCTGTCTCGGCTCGGTTTGCGCTTTGGTACAGAATGCGTGCAATCCTCACCAACGTTGGAGGGTTACTTGCCTAAATTATTGTAGTTATGACATGTGGCAGAACACTTTATAACTTATGAAATGTTGTAGGATAGGAGAGCAAAAGCATGACGGACGAACAAACTGAATGTCGCGCGCAGCCGTTGCACGAGGAGCTTGGTCACGCATGCAAAGTTGGACATATCTGTTGAATAATGGCGCTCTTAACACAAATATTTAATACAAAGTTAAGTTTTATAGACCAAAGTCCAAGGAGCGAAATGAGGGAGGAGAGTTTTCACTCACTTAGGACTGACCGCTGCACTACTCCTGCAGACTGCTCACATGCTGGCTTTACTGCTCCTCTCTGCTCTGCTTTGATTGGATAAAGGTGCGCTGGGGTTTGTTTCATTTGTTGAAAGAAGTGATGCATTTAGTAAGGCTGTGTATTGGCAAGAATTTGGCGATATGATACATATCATGACAGAGGGGTCACGATACGATATATCCCGATATATTGCGATACTATAAGCAATGCGATATATTGCGATTTTTTGAGAAAAAATTCTATTAAATAAAAACCTTACAGGGAAAAAAAATGAAAAACCAAAATTCATTGTCTCAGAAAATTCTAATATAAAAGAGACATACTTTTGATACATTTAGCTGTGTTCTGCTTTGTATGTATTTTATTTTATTTGTTTCATGTTTCTTATTTCATCCATGTTTTCAATTATTAGACTAAATNGTTCTGCTTTGTATGTATTTTATTTTATTTGTTTCATGTTTCTTATTTCATCCATGTTTTCAATTATTAGACTAAATTTGCCAATAAATAGTTTGAAATATATTTTTTGCAGCTTTTAGTTTTTAATATGAATTTACAATATGGTCACCCAACACTTAACAATAGCCTCTACCTCAAGAGGTAGAGGAGCCAACTGTCTGGCTCACTGCTGCCAACTAGTGGTCAGAGACTGAACTACAACATAAAAATGAACGGCTGGCAGGAAAGTTGACATTTTAAACCTTAATAAAAAATCGATACAGGGCTTTAGAATATCGATACAGTATCGGGAAATGAAATATCGCGATATTTCAGTGTGTCGATATTTTCTTACACCCCTAGCGTTTAGGGGTAGACTGGGCGGGTTTAACTGGACCCCAACACAAAACAACCAGAGTTTTTTTGTTTGTTTGTTTCTCCCTTACAGATGACGGAAATCCGTCCTGGCCTTGCCTTTTATTAAAGTGATAAACCACATACGAAAAAAGAAAACACACTGAGCAAAAAAAAGTAATCTAACCCCGGATTTATACTACATGCGTCTCCGCCCCGCTCTGCTGCAGTGCGCAGGTCGCAGCTGTTCATTTGTGTCTCAATTTATACAACGTCCGCTCCGCTCCGGTCCGACAGACGTGCAGAAAGGAGATCATGAGATAAATTCACTCATAAATGTGGAGGTCACAGCAAAAAATAATTAATTCTGTGAAAGACGAACTCCTAACACAGATGAAAACAATGATATAAAAGCTTTTGATATCTATGTTGAAACTGTTTCGCTGTCGTCTTTCTGAAACTTCTGATTTCAAAATAAAATCCACGTGTATCGTGTGTGTACACATATGCTTCATGCTACATGTTTCCATCTGCTTCCCAAACAGAACAATACTTTCTGACAGCATTTGTGTAGAAATATATGTGTATATATTACTGTGCCGGCAGTAAGTCGGGCTCGTTTCCGGTGAGAGTTGGACTCCGCCAAGGCTGCCCTTTGTCACCGATTCTGTTCATTAC
>NW_013952736.1:537081-540730 GCF_001266775.1 Austrofundulus limnaeus
GCCTTGGAGTTCCCCCGGAGGAGCTGGAAGAAGTGGCTGGGGAGAGGGAGGTCTGGGCCTCCCTTCTGAAGCTGCTGCCCCCGCGACCCGACCCGGGATAGGCGGAAGAAAATGGATGGATGGATGGATATATGTGTATATTTATTAATATAGCTGCAATTTTGACATTATTCCGACAAATTATCCAGCCTAAAAGTGTCTTATTTTGAAAATACAGATGTTGTGCTCGTTTCTTTTCCTGTTGGTGCGACGTAATCTTTAAAAATTGACTCCGGCGCAGCTCCAGCGTCCAGCAAAAATAGGATTTTGACGGATCACTGTCCGCTCACCGCTGCCGTGCAAAGCCAGTGTAAACACTCTCATTGATTATAATGGGTGTGTATTTGCTGCAGAGGTCGGACCGGAGCAGAGCGGAGACGGAACACAAGTAGTGTAAATTAGGGTTAGACCTGCAGTGGAAATGTAAGCCTTGCATTAATTTCCTTGTTTCCTGATTCACCTCATGCCTCCCCTCAAGACCTCTGGCGCCCCCTAGATGAGGCACATTCCAAAGTTTGAATATCCCTGCTTTGGTCAATCATGTTTTGACTAAATTACTCATAGGCTGTATATTCAAAACGTTAGCTTTATAGTATGTATACATCCAGAAGAGGTTCCCTGTAGATCTTTTTAAAATTCCATAGACATCTTCAGTGTTGGGAAAAGTTGTCTAAAACATTGTAGTGTGACAGGGCCGTAAGATACTAATACTGTAAAGTATCAAAGAGAAACAATCAGCTTTTGAGTGTCAGTGTGGTTACAAATCTGTTAGAAAAACCTTTTACGAGTTGTAAGATCGACAAAACTTTATGTACACTTGCAAGGCTGCAAGTACTTCACATGGCCATAGACCCAGTACAATTTGCTCAAAGGCACAATGTAGATGTTGTCATGTAGTCTCCATTGGGGTGCTGACAAAGCTACTAGCAGCTCCAGGTAGCTACTTGTCTTTCACCCAACGTCTTTGAGTTTTGGCTGCTAAATTTTTATTTAAATTTCTTTTTAGCAGGTCAGTTTCTCATATTCATTCTAAAGGCTCTGTGCCAACTTGTGTCTAAATTACTAAAACAGTTCTATATTTGATCAGTTTGTTAGCATTAGAGTATGTACACACCTAAAAGTGGCCTCCAGTTTAATTGCACCTTTATGTCTTTAAAATTTTTATAGTTGGCATAAGTTGCCTAAAACAGTGTGGCAGGGCCTTAACCTCAAAACCTTCATCTGTGCATACTGTTAGACAACAAGCACATTGCAAAAGAAAACATGGTATAAAAACATGAGATTTCATGAGTAATCAAAGCTGGAATTAAAATGGTAAAAAGCTTTAAAATTAAAATCAGATTGTCACATTCAGATTGATTGCTCACTCTCACCTGACCCATTAAAACTCAAAGGCACAGTGTGTAGGATTTTGTCAATTCTTTTAGCCGAAATTGAGATAATCACTAATGACAATAATAAAAAACATGTCTAATCATTGCAGACAAAGACCTTGTTTTATTATTTTTACCTTATAAAAAGCTGTTTATATCTCCATGGTCGCGGGTCGCCACTACAGGCAGCCGCCATCTTGCACCGCCATCTTGTCTACGAAGGCTCATGAAGGACAAACTGCGGTGGCGGCGTCAAAAACGGTTTTAGTTGTAATACTATAAATGTACTATTTGTTGTCTGTCATTGTAGCTGGGATAATTTTACTTATTAAAGCTCATAATCTTACCACTTGAAACATCACTAGCCCTGAAGCTGCTGGTAGACATCAAAGGTTGGAATTATCAAAGGTTTTTGACACCTGAGAGACACCGTAGCAACTCCTTTGTGTTTGGAAATGGGGGGTGGGGGGAGGACCAGGGAGGATGATTCAACCACTCAACCACTAGATGTCGCTGAAAACAACAAATCCTACACACTGTGCCTTTAAAAGATGGTACGATAAGAGATAAAATAATTTATGTGAAATTATTGAAAAATATGATCTGGTTTAAATGTAACTTTAATGCACCTGATTTTTGTATTTTTCTGTTTACATAAAGACCAAAGTAAAATCAGAGTTTGAGCATGGTGAGCTTTATTGTACATCTTTCCAGCTGTTCCTTGTCATCGTCCCAGTCGGTCTCTGGGGCTCACCAGAGCAGCTGCAGCCACCATCATTCAAAATGAGCCCATTAGGGAGATGTGGACACAAACGTGCCTTATTAGCTGCTCCAGATTGGCCATCCTGAAGCCCAGATGTCTGTGACCTTTTTGCGCCCCCTAAATGCAGACTTATTGTGATTAGAGCGTGATTGGCAGCGCTGCTTATTAAGTCTAATGTGGGGCACATATGTGTGGTGGTGGGCAGAGGGCAGGCGGCAGTGTGTGCCAGGCCGGCATCACACGGAGGATAATTCAAGCTGACACGCCATCAGAGCTCGGCCACATATATGTAACACATTCTTTCTCTTCTGCACAGAGGATGGCTGGGCTTTAACACTGTTTCACTGAACTCAACACAAACTATAAAAATCACAGTCCTCTGATCCTTAACGTACATTATTTGGTAGCAGAAGCAGCAAATCCTTTAAAATAAATTAAATATTCCATTACTGATATAGAATATCCACCCTGAACATGGTTGTTTTCTGTTACAATAAGATATGTATTGAGAATAATCTTTCATATTCATTTATCTGGAACGTTTTTAAGCGTTTAATGAAGCCAACGTTCTCCTCGGTGATCCTGAAATCTGTTACATTAAAACAAAAACTTAAATTAACTTTTAAAGCTTTTTTTAAACATTTGACTTTGTCAAATTATTTTCTTTTTCTTCATCTTTCAGCTCCTTTTACTTCTGTCATCTTTTGTTTAATATGTCTTTTGTCCTTTCCCTTCTCTCAACGCTCATCAGCTGGTGATCCAACAGAAGTTTCAAACTATCGGCCAATTTCTGTTCTTCTTATTTTTTCTAAGTTTCTTGAAAAAACATTATTTAATCAACTACTTCAGCATCTAGAAGCTAATAATATGCTAAGCAATAGCCAACATGGTTTCTGCATGTCAAGGTCAACCATGTCTGCATTAATTTTATTCACTGAACAAATACGTGCTGCTTWGAACAAAGGTCAAGTAACTGGTGCTGTAAGTATTGGTTTTTGTAAAGCGTTTGACACAGTTGATCATTATACTCTCTTACAAAAGTTGATTTCTTTTCAACTTTCATCATCTGCAATACAAAGTTTTTCCTCTTATTTGACTGACAGGTGTCAGGTTCCGTGTTCCGTGGGAGTTCCGCAGGGTAGCATACTGGGCCCATTGCTTTTACTATTATACATAAATGACCTGCCAAAAATATTGAAATATTCAAATATTTTAATGTATGCTGATGATACTGTTCTTTTTTTGTCTGATTTCAATATTGAATCTATTAATAGTCAGTTACAAGCAGATCTTCAGACATTTCATGGTTGGCTTCAAGATAATCTTTTGTCAATTAATGTTAAAAAAAACTGTGTGCATGTATTTTTCCTCACCCAGGAAACATTTTAGTATAACAAATCAACTCACTTTTTTTTAACAAATCCCTTGATATTGTCACTACCTACAAGTATCTTGGAATTACTTTGGCTTCTCA
>NW_013952736.1:541719-546226 GCF_001266775.1 Austrofundulus limnaeus
CTCACAGAAACTTACCTGACCCTAAAACTAACCTAAACCTTGGTCCTAAACCTAACCCCACACCTGTGACATGCATTTGGGCCCGTGGGGACCAATGTCAGGTCCCCATGATTCACTTTGGTCCCCACCTGGCTGCTTTTTTTTTTGTAAAAAATACCCCACGTTGTAGGAAAAACCCGTCCAGTGGCATGGGCAGATATTACCCCTGAATTTACTAAAATGGTTTTTGGGAGAGTTTAACTGGAAAGAAAAGACAACGTTTGACAGCAAAGACATAGAAGAACATTGGAATGTTAAAAAAGAAGCCAAACCGAAGGGACACATTGTGTCCAGGGAGCAGAGAACAATCTGCCATTTATTCAATTAGCTAACGAGACGAGGGAGCCAGACACTCTCAAAGGATTGATGGTGGGGAAAAACTTCTCTCAGCAGGTGTTGCTTACTCAGGACTTTTATCCCTGTCTGCTTCTCTCTGTCATCTTTTTTTCAGGAGGAAGGTTATATCAGGGAAAACTGAAGGAAGAAAACTTTGTCGATGACCTTGTGCAGCCATTTTTTCACAACTTACTGTATTGCACATGTCAAACTCAAGGCCCTTCCGTCCAGCGCACCAAAACAAAACTTTTTTTGCTTAATTTAATGTGATTGTTTTTATATTATAAACTTTAAGTTTATGATGCAATGCAATAAAAATATTTAAAATGTAAAAAAAAACTTGTCCTGCCCCTGAGCTGTTAACTTTAAGTAACTGTGCCCCACTGAGAAATTTAGTTGAAAAGCCCTGTATTAATGTCTCAAAATAATTTGCTTTAAAGGCAACAATGACCATAAACAACATATCACATAATGCATGTTGATTATTCACTAGAACAGAGCACTTCTCAGTGTTTATAAAGAACATGTGAAAATGTTTTTTCTATGCAGGAAATACCACATAGAGCTCAGTTATTGTTAGAGGTTCTCAGCTGTGGTAATGAGAGATCAGGAACATGATATTTCAGGTTTAGTTTAAGTTGAACATGAAACATTCAAGTTAAGTACATCTGGGCCCCCATGTATAAACGGTGTGTACACATAAAAAAGTTGCATGCGCCAAGTTCTACGCCCACGTTGGGATGTATCAAAACCAACATTGTGTGAAAGTGTGCGTAAATATACACACACTTTTCACCTGCCGTGAGAATGTGCGGCAGCCACGCAGTTTTTCAGTCGAGAGTTTTTACCCACAAAGTCATGAATCTGACCTGAATCCACAGAAATATGACTRTGTTGTGTTTTCTGGATGTAAGGAGCGTCTGAACACAGTGTTAGATTTTTATTTTAGTTTGAGTTTTTATTGTTTAAACTCAAACAATCATGAAACTGAACCCCGGGACTGAAAATCATTTAACCTCAGACAAGAAAATAAATCAGTCTAAAAATGATCAAAAGAACTTCAGTCCAGTCTGTAAACTGTAAAGTTTTTATATTGTTGTCACGTAGTTGGAAACACACGCAGAGCGCATGGCCTGCGGAGTGCACACACAACTGGGGGAAATAAAATATGTGAATTTTCTAAGAAACATTTTAATTCTCACTGAGAAAATTTTTTTGTCAACTCAGCAGATTAATTCAGAACAGCTCAGCTGTGATGATTCCTCAGCCCTACAAGACGCAGACAATAGATTTGTTGCTGCGTAAAGTTGTGCGTATTTTATGGATCAAAGTCAGCTGATCTGCAGAGTGATATAACCACAAGAGGAATTGAGGACAGCGTGTTTTTTTATTTGTTTGTTTTGTTTTTTTGTATCGCACCGAACAAATTACAATCAGGTATTTTCCTGTAGTTCTGAGCGGAGTCATGCAGCTGAATGAAACTTCGTGATTCTAAAATATAAATCACACCGCGGCAGAAACGGCATGACTCGTTTCTTCACATCAACTATTTAATAAATATTTTTCTAAGTTTTACCAAACTCATAAGCTCCTCTGTGTTTACAGTCATTTATTAAAGACGTGTGAAGGTGGAAATGTCTCTCAGTCTCATGCTTTGCTGAAGACAGCAGCTTCACACACCAACACCCACACACCTTTGCGCGTGGCAAACACATTCTTACACGTCACTACTAATTTAGACAGTTTTCTCACTCATTCTCCCTTTAGTATACAATTTTTCTGCATCTAAAAATCATTTCTGATCCCACAGAGAGGACAATCTGAGGAGAATCTCCCACGCTGGACACATTTACATCTATTTTACAGATTTAAATGGAGGCGTGTCAGGGGAGGTTTCTCAGGTGCGCTCAGTTCCACGTTCATTGGGATGTAGAAAGGAAAGGTGCGCGGGAACATGCGTGCACACAGTTTCATACATCTGATTATTTTGGTGCGGTGCACTTTTCTAAATTTGTCCGTACGTCATCTTTTAGTGTGAAAGCTGCGCACTCCTTTATGCATGAGGCCCCTGGTCCTTTGAGGGCAACCACAGCACTCATGTGACCCCCCGGTGAGAATGAGTTTGACACCCCTCCATTACTGTATCAATTCTTTAGGGACTTGATAAAGAGCTGTACAAGTTACCAAACCTGTCAGTCGAGCCATTTCAGGAGAGCAGCTTTCCGTGACTGTTCTGGAATTACCTGCTGAGGTGAAGACCCTTCGTTGCACATATTTAAAACAGAACAGACTCAATGATGAATTCACGTGCTAATTGAAAAGTTTAAATTCTTTTAATTCATTTTGGGTTTTGGATTTAGACATTTTGTGGGGGACCGTTAAAACTGGTTAATATGTACTTACTGACTGTCAGGTAAGTGTAAGGTAAATCAAACACTGTAATGAGCCGACATTTTCCGCTGATAATTTTTTTTCCATGGCTTTCTCTCAGAATAGAGGTGAGCCTTTTTTTTTCGAGATGAGTTAATTTTCCGATTGTTTTCTCGAGGTAGAGATCGAGATGGAGTCTTATGTATCTTTCTGTAACCATGAAGATTGTCTGGTCCCCTCAGCTGGTCACTGATATAGTTTATCATATCATAACACAGGCTGGAATTGCACTTCGTTTGTCTTGAAAAGATAACGCAGCCCTGGTCTTTTAAGGTAACGGCTGGCCCGACTGCAGCTCAACATGCTTTTACACTTAAGTAATCCTGTGATAAAAAAAAACTTTAAGAGGAAAATCATAACCCGTTATCTCGAGAAAACAATCAGGAAATTAACTTGTCAAGAGAAAATGCTCGTCGTTATTTTGTGATGAAATAATTAACTTGTCACCTTGAGACATTAAGTCGTTTTCATGAAAACCATGGAAAAAAATCTGTGGAAATGTCCACTCCCTGCTTCTGTAGGCAGCGTACCCCTTGTATCTACAGCAGCATTTCTTAAAATTCAGATTGCCGATTTGGCAAGCCAGTCTGGACCCAGCACACAACATAAGTTTTATGGTTCAAACAGCTGGATCTCTTATTTCTCAACCTAAAAGGATCTTAGTTTAAAACACCATTGAGAAATGCTAGGTCTTTCACATCAAACATTTAATGATGTAAAATTTCCAATTTTATATTCGATTGTCTTTTTTAATTTGGAGCTCCAAATATAGGAAACTAAAACTACATACTATAGGAAGGATGCAAACAGTTACTTTTTGTGCTTTTACGATGAGAAACCTTCAACCTGAACAGTGAAGACAGCTGAGGATGATGCTCACACACCTTAGCTTTCACGTTGAAGGAGAAGTGGTCAAATGGTCACTGATAAAGCACCGTGCTGACCGGATAGCTGTGGGCTAAATGTCTCCCTGGCTGACAAATGTTAAATGCTGCTTATTCTAGACACAGCCAGGGATGAGTTGACCTCTGACCTCTAGTCACAACCTGACATTCAGTTTGACGTTTCAGCAGGTCGACTACCATCATTGTTAAAGGCTAGCACTGCCGTTCTGTCAGAGGAATGGCGTGACCTTTGACCTTGGCAATGAAATGGTGAAAATCAGTGTATTTACAGCACGTAAGAGCTAAAACTTTAAGATTATACCGTTTTTTTAGACAGGTAATAGTCACAGCCTACACACAGACTTGGTGTTGATCTCAGTGACCTTGAAGGATGTTGATTTGGGGAGTCTGAGAGTCTCTCACCATCTGTGCCTCTTTGGAAACAGGTCCAGTAGAAATCCACTGGGGGAGGGAACATATTGATGGGATGGTGAAAAAAAATGAGAATAAACTCAAAAAGAAAAATGAGCTGGTTGGTTTTGAAGTCAAAACAAACATTAAATAAATGACAAACATGAAAGAAAATTAACTCTGTGTCAGAAAAGCTTCACTAGACTGTAGAAGTGGGATTTTCTTTTAAATGCAACTGCTGTACTTGACTGAGGTTCTGTAACTACTGCTTTCCTCTCACTGTATGTCTGTTTATGGGATCAGACAGTGTGGCTTGGACCCACTCTTTATGACACACCTGCAGTACTTTCATTTAAAGGCACAGTGTGTAGGATTTTGTCAATTCTTTTAGCCAAAATTGAGATAAT
>NW_013952736.1:547324-548958 GCF_001266775.1 Austrofundulus limnaeus
TTGCTGGATTGCATTTATGAAAAATAGGCTGGTCCTAATTTCATGAAGTAATTCCTACATTTCTGGTGGAGAATGCGGGCACTCTCAAACCCTTCTGCCTACCTACCTGTTCGTCTTTCTGTCATGAAGACATCAAAGAGGTAGAACAAAATGTTTGAAGAGATAAATGCCGAAATGAAGTTTAGCCAAGGAGGTGTCCAAGTCTCTGACATGCTGTTGGTGCTGTGTCTGGTTTGACTTGTTGAGAACAAGTCTAAAATTACTAATTCTCTTTTCCTCCTATTTCTTAAAGCTAAATCTTTACTTTTTCTCTCTTATTTACTTAAAACTTAGTAAGCAGTGGGCCAGTAAATTATTACACCTGAAATTTACTGTTTTATGTCAACTCTGAGTGGAATTTTATGCCGTTATTATAACTTGTGTCATTTATCCATATAATAATTTTAGCAAATATTTGTAAGTTTATTCTGTTCATGTGTCTAAAATAAATTACTTTATTTTGAGAAACCTGACCAGGTCACAAGTTTTCATTTTTCACTTCATTGTCAGAGGGGTATTTCATTAAAGTCTGATTTCATTTTTGCAAGGTCTTGCTGGATTATCTTTATGAAAATAGGCTGGTCCTAATTTCATGGAGTAATTCCTACATTTTGGTGGAGAATGCGGGCAGAAATGCTAATTAGACTAGTGGAATATGGATCTGATTATGAATATGAAAATTAATTATTAATTTCCACGTTGGCATGAGTTTTTTTTTAAGAGGAAAACGGCTTTGCTGAGTGTTCAGAATACAGTGTCAGGAGCTGCAGACCTGATCCTGTTAAAAATCTGTTTATCTTGGTAAAGGTGCGTTTAGAAGTCTATACTGGACCCGCTGAGGTCCGGTTCTGTGGTTCTGGTTCTGTCTGCCGCTGCGCAGCAGGTCCGTTCTGGTTCTCTCTGCGCCGCCGCGCGCAGAGAGAGGTTGCTGCTGAAAGCTGCGCTGACAGCTCTGAGAGCAGTAACCGTGTTGTTTCGCTTGAGAAGCGATATTGCATGCATGTGCTCACATCTGTGTGATGAATGAGTGAAAAAGGGGTCCCTTTCTTTGTAAATCCAGTGTTCTACCGACGGGTTTTTTGAACGTAAATCTGGTCAGGTTCGTGCGTAATATACGCGTAAAGTGTAACCAGTTGAACTCCGCGGCATAAGGCTTTGAGGTCGCGTCTCAGAAGCTTGTCGACACGGTTTATTTTATATATAAATAAACATAACGTGAGGGAGTAATCAGCGCTGTTGAAAGGCTAAGAAACTGTGTGTTTTGTGCCTAAGCGTTGTTCAGACAGACAGTCTGATCCCCACAGAGCTGTGTGGGAGATAGCACTGCTCAGTGCTAACGGGGAAGCTTAGCTGTTTACTCAGCCTAAATCTGCCGCGAGCAGAAAGTGTCTTGCCCTGTTTCCGTGAGAGAGTCACGGATCAGCTTATAAATCGTGTGCCTTGCTTGGGGTTACGTGGAGCTAATAACTTTACGCTGGAAGCGTAAAAGACGGAGGTTTGGCTCCGTGTTGGTGTGAAGCTGCTGTACTGTGTGTCAGGGTAGCRGCCATTTTGTGCCAGGAAGCACAACAAAGTAGCGTCAGCGTCACGACGTA
>NW_013952736.1:550779-553338 GCF_001266775.1 Austrofundulus limnaeus
GAATCATATGGTGAAAAACTGACCTTGAAAAATAAATCTGTTCTTTTTTTCTTATAAAAGGTTAAATAAAACAAAAATATTGGTGGTAATTTTTATCAGTGTAACTTTACAAACAGCAGCCCACACTCAGCCACACATCAGTGAGAGATGGATGAAAGAGAAGCGAGACTTTTAAACCAGGCTGGATCTGTAACATCTCGTTCTCAGTTCTGCTGTCAGGATTTGTGGGTACTGCCGTGATGACCATCTGCAGACTGTTTTATCAGATGTCGTTTGTAAAAGTTTAACATTTTTGTTTAGTCAAAATTTATCACTTAAAAATTCCACTCAATTATTTTCCCCTAAATTCTAAATATGCTCATTTACCAGACTGTTTTATAAACTTCCAGTTAAAATAATAATTAGATTTAAGAGGGAAGCTAAAGGGACACTAWTGGCTTACTACAGGTCACATGACAAGACGTGATTGGTCGACACAGTGGTGGGAACTATAACACTGAATTCCACTCACTTATCAAGTGTTCACGTTACTGTCGGTATGTAACGTGAAAACAAAGATTCAGTTCAATCTGTGGATGAAGCACATGTGGAGGAGTCTACAACAGCTAGAGGTGAGGCAGAGTGCACCTGTGAGCCCACCTGAACGATTACTTTGAATCACTGTGATGAACGTGGAGCAAGAAGAAGGTGACCTCTGAACTGAACTATTTTATTTAAACTTACTTCTGACCTCAGTACTGATGGTTCCTGTAGATTTACTGTCTGAGGTCAGTAAATCCACCATAGCATGAGAAAATGCTCACACGCTGCTTTAAGCTTCTGCTTTAGGAAGCTTAAAGCTTTTTAAGCTTTTTAAGCTTAAGCTTTAGGATTAAACTAATTTAATCCTAAATTAGTTTATTTTACTTGACTGTTATGTGTTTACATGAACAATGTTGATTTGTTGTTTGACAATTACTTATTTATTCTTGTATTACTAGAAATTTCACCCTAAAAAATATTTAATTTTATTTCAAACATTATTCATTCCATAAAAACAAAATTCTATGTTCAATAAAAAAGAAAATACAAATAAAACTAGTCATGGGTTTTTATGATGTAAAAACAAGTGTGCATTGCCACGTAGCATGTCATTGCAGCATGGCTTTGGAGAGGAAAAACTCCCTGCTAATCAGGAAGAAACCTCCAACAGAACCAGGCTCAGGACAGGAGACCATCTGCCTCGACCGGCTGGTTGGAGGACAGGAAAGAGACACAGACAAACACAGAAGAACTGGTCCAGGACTGGTCCAGGTGCACCTTCTTCTGGAAGAGACAAAGAAAAAACATGATAGAAATAATAACAATAAACATGTAGAGAAGAGAGACTAAAGACAACAGCAGAGTGAGGAAATGTGCTCAGTTAATATGAGACAGCTGCTCAGGAACTGTTCATAAAATGTAAGGTGAATGCATGTATGAATGGATGAATGTGTTTATGAATGGATGAATGCATGTATGAATGGATGAATGTGTGTATGAGTAGTTCAGGCCATTTACCATCTAAGTAAATGGACATTTCTAAGTGAAAAGGTTTTCAGTGTTGAGTTAAAACTTTTGACCCTGAACTTTGACCCTTTCACCCTAAAAATAAGAGATTATCTTGGACCTATAAAGCTTTGAGATTGGACATTTGTTTGTGAAAAGGTTATCAATTCAAAGCTAAACTAAGAAAGGAGTGACCTTTGACAGTGACTTTTGATCTGGTGGTCTTGAACTTAGCTACAGTGTGATCATCCTTGGCCCATGAGGAGTCCAGTTGAGGAGTATAATATTTCTTTGTTAAAGGGTTATCAGTTTAGAGCTAAATAGAAATGTGACCTTTGACCCCATGGTATTGAAATGATTAAGGATATTCAATGAAAAAGCTTAAGACTTTGATGTTTTCCAACATTGTCTGTCAGAAGTGACAGTAAAAGTTCCAACTGTTATTATGACAACAATGAAGCCGTCGAGTTCAAAGTGGGCACATGTTGACTCTGACATTGGCCATTGGGACGCCTGAAAAAGCAAACTTCTACCTCTGCACCAAATAACCTAAAATGTGAGGGTTGTGTTCATGTTTACATCATGATAAGAGCCTCAGCTCACCACACTGCCTCACTCCAACTCTTCTCTTTCATCATGACCTTGTTTTGTTTAACATTGCCAGCAAATTGTTCCACGTCTCCTCCACCTTCCTCTGCCACATGGCCTACAGACTTCAGGCCCTCTTTAAGTTTCTGTGGTTTCTGACAAATGGCAAAAAGAGTGGATATAAAGGAGGGAGACTAAGAAAGAAAGGCATGAATTCATTTCAGTTTATTAAGTCAGAGCCAAGTCAACACTGAACAAAAAACAATCTAAGGAATCTAAATGATTGTGCTGAATCTCTTCGTCACAGTCTCCCATCCTGAGCAGCACATTGGTGACAGTGGAAAGAAAAACTGCCTTTTAACTATGGCTGGGTATTGTGACCATCTCCTTAAATTGATTTGATTTTGATTCATACATACATAAAACTTTCTAAAAAAAAAAAAA
>NW_013952736.1:553423-558735 GCF_001266775.1 Austrofundulus limnaeus
GGTTGTTGATCACGTGACTCTCCTGATGTGAAAAAAGTGTTTCCATTGCAGTTTTGTGAAAAACACCAATTTCGATACGACTGAAAAACCACCTCATCCTAGTGCAAAAACATTTTGTCGAAAAACTTTTTTCTAAATTGACGTGTTTCCATTGAGCAAATTTATTTTCGAAATTCTAATTTGCACATTTTCATGGTCAATGGAAACACAGTTATAGTTACTTAATTTTGGTATAGAATTGAACTATATACCTGAGACACACATAATACTGGGCCTTTAAAGAGTCTTTTATAAGTAATGACAGCAGAGGGTTCTACGCTAAAATGTGTAAATCTTAAAGTTAGCTTCCAGTGTGAGTGTGGTTGTCTGCTCTGCGAACAGTCTAACTCCATCATCACCAGCAAGGATCAAAACCAGTGAAATAAGAGTTCAGCAGACCCAAATGTCAACAATAAACTAAACGTCCACAGTTTCAGATGGCAGAAGAAATCAATGGGTGTTTTTACTTTAAATGAAAACACTATTATCACATCACCAGCTGTGTTTTTGTTGGTCTTTTCCTCTCTTTCAGTTTGTCTTCTCACATCAGAATAAGTACTGACAGACTCTGTCAAACACTGCAGAGATGTCATTTTCTTCACACTTTCTGACCATTGTTCACTCTGTCGCGCTGCAAAAATATTTTAGATAAACACAATAGGCATGAAGATAAGTTTTTATGCGTCGTAAGAGAATCAKTGATAAACAATTATGTGTGATTAATGGAGGAACGATACTGACCAGATGTGTCGGTGCTGGATCAATTCCTACAGTCCTTTTGTGAAAACTGAAACACTACCCACAGGACTTTTCTTCAAAGGCCCTTTAGCCTTTCAGTGGGCTGCATGGCTCCAGTGTTTTAAGGGTCATCTTCAACAAAGGCATACCAAAACTGTGAATCCTCATGGTGGTAGGGGTACACTCATAATCCAGGAATCAGAGAAAAACAAGACGGCCATCATTGGTCATAAGCAAGGTATGAGCACAGTTAATGACTCAGTAAATTCATTATCTTGGATGACATCCAACATTGTTTCGGTGAAAGTTTCAATGAGGCAGCAAAGACAAAAGATAAGATTTGTCTTGTAGCTTACTCACTTTTTCCCTCCGTTGCACTTTGCCTGCTTCCTAAATCGCTTGCTGAACATGAACATCAATGTCAGGAACCTAAAACAAAAAAATAATAGTTGGGTAACAAATGGCCCATTTCCACTAGTGCCACTTAGTGTAGTCTCGGTACGGTCAGTGTCAGAACGGGTCAGTTCGGGTGCTTTTCCATTGACATTCCAGTCCGGTTCCAGTAGGTGTGTTTTGGGCGGTTGGTGGAGGTGGTTTTTAGGTTTTTTGAAAAAAAGTTAATGGGTAAAATGAGAGATGGAAACACATTTGATGAATAACTTTTGAAATTTAAAAAATTAGCCAAAATTTCTAAATAAAATTGGATGAAATCACTACTGATGTCTCTGCTACAATTGAAAAAAATGGCTCCTTGAGTTGTTCTTGTAAAGGCAGCGTAGTTGCAACCAGTGACTCCACCCCCTAGCTAATCAGTGACGARCAGTGTTCTGACGTTGCATTTTGGTGTCAGCTGGGGCTGCTTGGAACCACAATGAAGTAGGTACTAAAAAAAGGTCTGGTTCCATGAATCTGGCCTAATGGAAATGGCTTGGAACCGTACCGACACTACACTAAGTGGCACTTGTGGAAAARGGGCAAAAGAATTCTAACAAAGTTGACAAAATAAATGTTTGCATAAACTTTACCATTTCATTCTCAAGTATGGGCTCACTAATCTAATCATTAGTGGCTGTGACAAAACCTTTGAAAKGTTCTGCTCCTCCATGGATTCATTTACTTGCTCTGGTTTCTTGAGTTGTATTCAAATGTGACAAAATATACAGTAAGATTTAAAGTCAAAAAACCTCTTTCTTCTTTAAACCAAGAGCTATGGGAATCCTAGATCGACCAATTCTTCACTTTCTGTTCTTCAGAACCTCAGAATCAGGAGGAATAATATATATTTCTGTCGTGGTTCAGCTCTTTACCCTCACAGGGGTCCTCATGGGGGCATGGAAGTTTGCCCAACCAGTCTATTTGTGTTTTGTGTGATTGGAGAAGGCATTGGACCGTGTTCACTGTGGGGGTTCTCTATGAGCATGGGAGTCCATTAATAGCATTCAGTCCCTCTACAAGTGATGAAAGAGTTTGGTTCACATTGCCGTCAGTCAGTTGTACCCATAGACTTAAATATAAAGATCACTGGACTGAGCCCCGCCCACACCGTACAGCATGGAGGAGCAGAAACAGACCAAACAGGACAACAGCTCACAGCTGAACTGGATCTGTTTCACACATTATCTGTCATGTTTTTACAATAAATTAATAATTATGTTCATTTCATTCAACAATCATGTAAAACAGCAGATTTATACCAGAAAATATATAATTTATAAATAACAATGATCTAAACCAGACCTGAAGTCAGCCTGTAACTTAGACTTTAGCTAGTTGAAAAATGATGACTTCAGCTGTAATAAAGTATATTTATTATTTCTTCTTACTGTCATAAAAAATAATAATATTTATATTTACCAGTCAACAGTTAGAAAATGTTCTCTGGTTAAAGGATGAAACTTGTCTCTATTAGCTAACATCTTCTTAACAGGTCAGGTTCCTCTAACAGAAACCTAAAAATACATTTATAATATTATTTTACACTCTGTAGGTCTAAATATTAATCAGACATTTATAATATTATTTTACACTCTGTAGGTCTAAATATTAATCAGACATTTATAATATTATTTTACACTCTGTAGGTCTAAATATTAATCAGACATTTATAATATTATTTTACACTCTGTAGGTCTAAATATTAATCAGAGGACAAAGTAATATTTAATAGTTTGTGTTAAATTGTAACATGATTCAACAGTGCTACTATATGCTCCACAAGCTAATATCTGCTAACCAGTTCAATAAATAAGTGATTACATTGACTTTATAAGATTATTTTAATTTTAAACTGTTACATTATGTTCTGCTCAGATCACGTTGAGCTAAATAAGATCAAATCTGCTGACTTGTGATGTGAAATGAGACGTTTTCCTGTTTATCTTCTGTTAATAAAGCCATAACACAAACAGCTTTTCTGGGAAATCCAGAGTCTTGTCCGTTTAGCGTTAGCCATTAGCTTCACCAGCCGATCACACGGTCACGTGGTTTTTGCGCACTCCAGTTCTATAGAACCTCCTTGGTTGTACCTCTTCAGGACGGGAGTTGGACTCCAACATGGCTGCTTGTTGGCGTCGATTTTGTTCATGACTTTTATGGACAGACATTCTCTGAGCAGCCAGGGGGTGGAGGGAGTTCAGTGGCCTCAGATTTCTATCTCTGCTATTTGCAGAAGTTGTGGCCCTGTTGTCGTCATAGTATCGTGATTTTCATCTCTCACTGGAGTAGGTCACAACCGAGTGTGAAGCGGCTAGGATGAGGATCAGCATCACAAAATCTAAGTCCATGGTCCCCAGTCTGAAAAGGGTGGATTGCTCTCTCCAGGTTGGGAGTGAAGTTCTGCCTCAAGTGGAGGACTTCAAGTATGTTGGGGTTTTGTCAATGTCAATTTTATTTATATAGCATATAAAAACAACAAAAGTTGGCCAAAGTGCTTCACGTTAAGCCAAATGAATAAAACAATTGAGCAACAAATAAATGTAGACAATAAAATCAATTTAAAATAGAGAAAAACATTAAAAACATTATCATTAAAAGAATCTCAAACTCTACCAGAATGAAAGGCCAGGGAGTAAAAGTGATTTTAAGTAGAGATTTAAAAGTCTCAACAGTCTCAGCAGTCTGTATGCTAAGAGGTAAATCATTCCTGAGTTTTGGGGCAGAGACTGCAAAGACCCGATCACCTCTAAACTTTGGCCTGGATCTAGGTACATCTAAGGAACTGGTTGGACTGAAGTGCTCTAACTGAAGTGTGGATGTTAATTAGATCACACAGGTAGGATGGGGCCAGACCTTTTAAAGCTTTAAAAGTAAGAAATAAAATCTTAAAGTTTATCCTAAAATGAACAGGAAGCCAATGGAGAGAAGCCAGAACCGGGGATATGTGTTCATATTTTTTAGTTCCTGTTAAAAGATGAGCTGCTGCGTTCTGGACAACTTGTAATCGATGCAGAGAAGATTTATCTAAACCAACATACAAAGAATTACAATAATCCAAACCAGATGTAATGAGAGCATGAATCACTTTCTCAACGTCTTTGTTTGGGAGGTATGGCTTCACCTTAGCAACAAGTCTTAGCTGGAAAAAACTCGATTTTACCACTGAGTTTATCTGCCTGTCCAATTTAAACACATTATCAAAAATGAAACCCAACTTTCTGACAGCAGAGCAGCTGTATGAAGCCAGAGGACCAAGACTGTCAGGAGAAATGTCTTTACCAAAGCTGATGTCTTCTGTCTTACTTTCATTTAGATTCAGGAAATTTAATTTCAGCCAGATTTTTATGTCATTCAGACAGCTCAGGAGTGATTTGAATGAATTAATCAAACCTGGCTTGACAGGCAGGTAGACCTGAATGTCRTYAGCAAAACAATGGAAAGGAATCTTATATTTATTAAAAATGGACTCCAGAGGCAACATATAAAGATTAAAAAGCAAAGGACCTAGAATAGAACCTTGCGGGACACCACAAGTTTTGTTCACGAGTGAGAGAAGAATGGAGCACGAGACTGACAGTTTCTGCAGTAT
This sequence comes from Austrofundulus limnaeus, assembly GCF_001266775.1. Lineage (NCBI taxonomy): Eukaryota > Metazoa > Chordata > Actinopteri > Cyprinodontiformes > Rivulidae > Austrofundulus > Austrofundulus limnaeus. Next base: position 558,225 of record NW_013952736.1, read on the forward strand.
TGCAGACTCTGTACTGGTCTTGTAGTGAAGAAGGAGCTGAGCTGTAAGGAGATGCTCTCTGTTTAGGCCTGCGTCACACGGCAGGATAATTGTGCCGAATTCTGGCCCGATTTTGCCCTTCCGACAATCTCAAGGACATCCAGATTATCGTGATGACTCTAAAGATAATCTGAGCAGATATCCATGACGTGGGTGGTGTTCACCCACGAACAAAGCAGGTCGCAACCTGCTGAATGAGACGTGTAGCCAATCAGAAAGCGAAGTAACGTAAACTCAGAGGGGAATCCCAAGTACAGAAGACATAAAAAAACTGTCATGACTCAGCAGAAAGTCCGCTGGACGTAAAAAGTCATTTTGAATTGTTTTTTCTCTGATAAAAACATAGTCCACAGATGATTATCTTTGTTTCTTTCTCATCTCAAATGAAAAAGAAAAAAATTGTATAGGTCTTCTGGACGGGTTCTTCTCTAATGAAACGTTTCGTCTCTCCTCCAAGAGACTTCTTCAGTCT
>NW_013952736.1:559460-561335 GCF_001266775.1 Austrofundulus limnaeus
GGCTACTGGAGTCAGCGGGGGAGCTGGCTCCCTGTGGGAGCATTTTTGCTCCCCCAGTAGTTTTACTCCCCGTCTCTCACCACATACCCCCACCCTCTTCAATTACAACTTCATTCATGCAGGCTTCTGGGGAACAGGCTAGCTGCCTCGACCCCCAATTTTATTACACACTCTAGACACTCACATGTTCATGACATTCACATATAGGAACTGTGGGTTGGGGGGTGGGCACTCTATGACCACCGGTATCTGTGCCCTCACCCAATAGCTGCACGTAGACACTTAGGGGTTGGGGTGGAGTTGGGGTGGGGGGAAACTGGCATCCCGCCAGCTTCTGCCCCTTCTTCCTCTCCTTTTAACTACATTATAGAACAACACGCATCAATAGCACATTTGAGGGTGGGGGTGTGTGTCGGGGTCTTCTTTTATTTATTTATTTATTTCTCATTCCCCCGTTTCCCGACTGACGTCTGGGGGTGGGGCCCTGGTGGGGGCACGCCACCAGGTGGGGGCCTGGACTGATGGTGGACTCGGAGCTTGTGGGGGGCGCAGGGGGTCGGGCTTGCACTCTGGCTTCTCTGGAGCTGCGTGGACTCTGGGGATGTGGCTCCTGGTTGGCATGGTCGGCCCGCTGGCCGGGGTGGTCGCCGGGTTCCGGCAGGTGTCAGCTGGGGGTGTACCCCTGGCCATTGGCAGTGGTTGGGGGATAGTCGGGGCATGGCCTTGCTGGGGCGGGGGGTGGCAGGTCGGGTCGGTGTGGTCCAGGCCGGGGCTTGGCCGTCTGCTCCTCTCCACCCCAGAACAAATGGGTTTACCTCCTGGGTTCGGGAGTGGGCCGCCCTCTGTGGGGGGCGGAAGCATGCCCTGGTCCTGAGGGGTATAGAGTTTGTATCGGGAGTGTGAATGGAGTGTGGTGTCTATATTGTGCGTCTTTGAATGAGTGGGTGCGAGGATGAGGGTGGGATTGTATGATTGTGTTTGTGTATGCATGGGTATGTGTCAGGCTGGGACGTGGACTTCCCCCTCCTCTGGTTCATTTGTCGCCCCATCCCATACCGCCCTCTGGTGGGGGTGCCTTGCCCGCCGGTGCGCAGATGGCTCTTGGGGGCTGGGTGCTCGGGTGTGCGCTGGCTCGGCCTGATGGCTGCCTGTCAGGGCTTGGGTCCTCTGGCCCTGTCGACTCTCGGCTGGGGGGGTGCCCTGGGGGCCGGGGCGCCCTGGGGGCTAGGCCCTCTGTGCCTATGCCCGTGCTTGCCCTAGCGCAGCGGGGGCCGGCGTGCTTGTCGCTGCGGGCCGCTGTGGGGCTGCTGCGTGTGGTCGCTGGTGGGATTCTCCTGGGTTTTCCCCTATGGTTTGACCTGGGCATGGGTGTGCGGCTCTCTTCGCGTAGGTGTACCTGGGGGCCCGGTGCTTGGGGTTCCTCCTGGGGTCGTTGGCTCTGGCCTCCCCTTATGTCTGCCTCGTGCCTTGGGGGTCGGCTCTGAGACTCCCCCACAGTCACTATTATACATTCTGTTGGAGAAATCCTGTAAATTTWTGCTTGCTCACAACCGCACGCAGACAGGTGTTCGGATCCGAGGGGTTCTGAATGATCACCTGGTACATATAGGTGGGTGTTTATCTGTCTGAATGTATATATGTATGTATGTCTTTGCTAAGTTTTGTAACCTTAATTCTTTGCAGGTGTGCAGACAGATGTTGGATGGATTGTATTGTTTTCTTGACGTATATCTCACATATCATCAATTCTTTCTTTCACTTTTTTCCATTACATTGTCACCTTTCTTTCCTTTCCTTCTTTTTTCCTTTCTTTCGTCTTCTTTCTTGTCTATCTAAAAAAAACACTGGTGATGAAGAAGATACTAACATTCAGAT
>NW_013952736.1:561596-563325 GCF_001266775.1 Austrofundulus limnaeus
GCTCCACAGTGCAGCCTAGGTGGAGTAGTCGAACACAGATCCACTGATCCTTTAACACAGGGCATCTTCAGAAGACAAGTATATTTTAAAAATCTGTATTGTTCGATACAAGTGTGTGTTGAACCTAAAGCACTGTTCGATACGGTTCGAAATGGGTACATGTATTGTTGCACCCCTAATACTGTATATACATACAGTACAAATATACATGCATGCATGCATGTATGCATTTGTACGTACGTGTACGTTCATACATACATACATACAAACATATTGCAGTGGCTGACACGTTAAATCTACTAACACACTTCAGACTTTTAGCTTTAAAAAATCTGAAACTTCACTTGTTCAAAAATCTGATAAGACACACGATATTTTATAAACTAAAAACAGTGACAAAAAAGGCAACATGTAAAGTTTTTATTCTTTAATTTTGAAGCCTATAATGTGAGGGTCTGTACAGAAGCAGTTTCCTCTCTGTCACTGATTTGTTTCTGAATCATCTTGTTAGACACCCACAGGCCACTCACAGTCTGTTGCCCTCTGACCTCTGGGAGGGGTTACACATGGGAATAAAAGGGTCACTAAGAAGTGAAGGGTTAATTGTCATCCCTCTTAGGGGTAATTGTCAGCATCACCCATACTTATTGCTTCCTCTCTCTCTCCCTCACACACACACACAAACACACACTCTGAGTGCAGTGTCTCTTCATATCCACGCCTGCAGGCAAACAGTGCTCTTGTTGTGAACAGATAGATGTTCTTCTTGTTTCTGCTACATGTTTAGCATACCACAAAGAGCTCGGGGGTCAGGCCTTCTCCAAGATTCCACCCTCCCCAGGACTTGATTTGGACCGTACCCCTGGGGTCACCCATTGAACAACAGTACCACAGTTTCAGGCATTCACCCAGATCTGACCGAATGTGGGACAGGACAGATCTTTTCTGCTGGTCTGTTAGCCAGAGGCATTCAGGAAGAATTTAGGAACAAAGTTTAAGTTTTACGTTTATTTCACTAAACAGTGAAGGGTTTTTTGTTCACTGGTGAGTCACTAGTAGAGTTATTTAAAGATAAAGCACTGTATATGTTGTATAATGCAATAATAAGTCCACACCTGGTTTATTGTATTGAGGTCTGGGGGAAAGCATGTCGACAATTACAAACCCTTTATTACAGAAAAGAGCTGTGAGAATTACTGGAAAGCCTTGTCGTCACCCATCAAATTCATTATTTTGTAAATTGAAAATATKGAAGTTCTTTGATTTGGTTGATTGTAATATTCTACTGGTTATGTATAAGGCCCACAAAAACACATTACCTTTAAACATCCAAGTAAAATTTGTTAAGAGAAAGAGTTGTTATTACCTTTAGGGACAGATTATTAAGATTTGTTTAAGTAAGTACCCAGTTTCAGTCTCAGCAGATGAACTCAGGCAAACATAAAGGTAAAAAGGTAAGTGATTTTATTTACAGTGATGGTCCCAGGGGTTAGCTGTAGGAGGAGAATGGATGGTTTAAAGTTTTGTCTCTGTTGATGAAATGATATTGTGGTTAGTTTGTTCTTACAGTTTCCAAGGAGGAGGCTAGGCATGGAAGGGAGGGTGTAGACAACAATATGAAGTTTGCTTCCGCAGATATTCAGTGTGTATTGCCATTGCAAAGCACACTATTATGATTTGTTTCCCATCCAAGTCATCTCAACTTTGCCATGCTTCTCCTCCTGCATAC
>NW_013952736.1:563446-565145 GCF_001266775.1 Austrofundulus limnaeus
CCTGTGCCAAATGATGGCTATGCCTTTTGGTGCCTGTAAAAATTATAGTTTATGAAATATTAATGTTTAATAAATTATAATGGCAGTCAATGGAGCCTTGTATTGGTCCAATACCGGCCCATGCTGTACTCAACTTGGTCCTGCACCATAGTTTAATATTTCAACTCAGTAGTTCAGTGTTTACAATACTAATATGATTGTATTTTGATGTTTTACTATAATATTGTCCTAATATTGCTTTATTGTTGTAATATTTTTCTAATTATTGACAACCATTACATTGGCAATGTGGCCACTTTCTGCAGACATACGAACCAAACCCTGGCCTCATTCTCTACCACAGTTCTAATAGTCTCATGGTTAGTGCCATGGACTTTCATGTGGGAGATCAGGGTTCGAAACCCAGATACAGCAACTTTAACAGAAAATCTCTCTGAACTTCATATTGTCACACAATTACCCTTATTACAAACACCTGCTGACATGACAGGCACAAGCTGGTATAGAAAACACATTTGAACTTGGTCACATTTCATTCTGCAAGTCCACTGCTGCAGGCAATGACATGCTACAAGKCAATGCACACTTGTTTTTACATCGTAAAAACCCATGTCTAGTCTGGCTTGTTGTTTTGCAGGTGGAGTGTGCTGGAGAGAGTGACAGGTGGAGGACCTTCAGGGGTGATTCCAATGAGAGCTTACAGCGAGGATTGTTTCTGAAGATCCATCAAGAAAGATTCTGGACTCCAAAAACTCAGAGGCTTAACAAGGAATCTGCACACAGGGGAAAAAACACTTTAAGCATGGAAACTCAAGGAGAGTATATGCAGGCTGTAGAAACAGTACCAAAAGTAAGTGAATTTTCCAGCRTCGGATGGATCTCTGCAGCCAGCTTAAATAGAGGCACACCTCATCAGCTGAACTGCTTCCAGGTGAGTCCATCAGTCTCCGCCCACAGTCACTTGATACTGCAAACAACCAATTAAGCACAGCAACAGCCATAATCTTCACACAGATATATGTGTAAAACCCAAATTCAGAACTAGTTTGAAGGAACAGTGTACTTTAATTCAAGGAATAAAACTATGGAATAATTTGGGGAGTGATGTAAAAAACGCAGGATTATTATGTACATTTAAGAAAATGATATAAGTTGGATTGCTAAAGATATACGAAACAGTATAATGTGCATCTATATAAACTGTTGTTCTAGGGGCATTAGATGTTCTTGTCTTTTGTTTTGTTAATAACATAGATTTTTTTGTTACATGAACCTATTCTAGAAAAAAGGGGCAGATATTATAAGATTTTTTCTTCTCTCTGCTGCCTTTCATTTCATCAGTGTGCATTGCCAATGCAATGCACACTATTGTGATTCGTTTCCCATCCAAGTTATCTCCATTTTGGCATGCTTCTCCTCCTGCATACTTTGTCCTAGAGCAGCCATTCTAATTTATATCTGTAAAGCTCCTGTGCCAAATGATGGCTATGTCTTTTGGTGCCTGTACAACTTATAGCTTTTGAAATATTAATGTTTAATAATTTATAATGGGAGTCAATAGAGCCTTGTATTGGTCCAATACTGCCCCCTGCTGTATCTACTCAGTACTGAACCATAGTTTAATAATATTTGATCTCAATAGTTCAGTGGTTACAATACTGATTTTATTTTGATGTTTTACTATAATATTGTCCTAATA
>NW_013952736.1:567998-569236 GCF_001266775.1 Austrofundulus limnaeus
GTAGGGACTTGTCTCTGGAAAGCCTCGATAAAAGACGCCGACTGAGCGCTAGTGTCGTGGTAGCAACATGCTATGTGTTTACATCCATCGCTGCCATGTTTGTAATGACTTATCATGAGAACAAACGTATTCACGTGACTTTAATAACATTTCTTACTTAATGGAAACACTGCAGTTGTGAAACTGTGTTTTTTTACATTAACAGAATATCAACAAAGTTTTGAGCACATTTGCAAAGGAAACACAGCTRRCAACAAGAGGAGAAGTACCGGCACGAGTTAGCTCAAAACCTGAAACTCCTCATTAATGACCAAAGGCTCATTTGATGTGATGTCCAACAGTAGAAACTGTAGCTCTGTAATAAATACAGTGATTGCTGAGGCCTAAATGTTTATACTGAAATGTTCGAAATGTTAAACTTCAAACAAGGAGGGGTGGAGCTAAAATGAGCTAAATCAAAGCTAAAAGGAACAACGCATTAGGTAAAAGACAAAAAGTGCAAAATGGTGGCTAAATGCCAAATGGAGCAGAATAGTAACTAAAAGGAGCAGTAGTAAATAAAGAACCAAACTGCAGCTAAAACTAAAATGAACAAAACAGTTGGTAAAAGCTGAGACAAAGAAATTAAGTGTTCACAGCAGTAGCTAAAACCGTATATAAGCTAAACAGAAGCAACAAGCTAGAATAAGCAAAACCATAATAAAAGCCAAAGCAAGCATGAGAAGACAAAAATAGAACAAAAGTTGATGAAGATTTTAAACAATATTTTGAAGTAATTGAACAATAATGTGTCTATAAGGGGAGTTTTTTGTAAATAAAGTTCAATAAAAAGAAAAAAAGTTTAAGTACTAAAAGTCATAGTGCACTATTCCTCCTGAGCAGAATGCAAATTGCACAAAGTTCTCAGAAGTATTGTGATTTCAAAAAGCATTTAGAAAACTGAACAAGAAAACAAAAGTGTGAATTCTGACTGAGTCAGAACAAAAGACAGCTGCAGTGTTGCCAACTTAGCGACTTTGTCACTAGATTTAGTGACTTTTTAGACCCTTCTAGCGAATTTTTTTTTCCAAAAAGCGACTAGCGAAAAATCTAGCAACTTTTCCCGGTGTTTTTAGAGACTTTTAGGAGCTTTGTCGACAGCATTTTCCAAGCACTTTTTCCCTTTCCTCTACAAGCAGCGAGAGTGGAGGTGAACCCCTTCCTAAAGCCGTCCGAGTCACTGAAGCCTCGTGCAGCAC
>NW_013952736.1:571581-573347 GCF_001266775.1 Austrofundulus limnaeus
CAGTACCACTGCTCTACCCATATGAGCAGCAAAAAGACGTTTTTAGACCAAATATTACAGATTTGAACAAATACACACAAAAACATCAAAATTAGTACAGAAACAGTACTATATAACATTTTAGACACATTCTAGACAGTTTATCAGCTAAAAAAAGTTTATTTTGGGGTAAGTTACTCTTTAAGAGTTAGCAGCTGAGAGGAGGAGCAGCTCAGTGCCATGTGGCGTCTGAGCTGCTTCTGGAGGTGAATTTGATCATTTTATAACTTGGCTGGCCTTCACTTCCCCATTGAGAAAATGCCTTCCTATGTGCCAACATGGCCATCCAACTGATGGAAAAGGATAAACAAAAATAATGTCCTAAAACTTAGTTCACATCTGGGATATTTAGTCCTGAAAGCAGATTGGATGAGATGTCCAGATGCCTTCCCTAAACCCTGCTGCATTTCTCTGTCTACTGTTCAATCCATCATCCATCCCTCCTGCCCTTTCTGGACGATTAAAGTTCACTCTGAAGTGTTTTCATTTAGAAAGACAGCAAACAGAGGTGATCTTAGCCTTGTCTTTCTCTAACCTATAAGATGTGTGGCTATAACTGAGTTTATACTAAATGATACTTGGAAGGAGTCCTCATTAAGTGATAATAATTAGTATATTTAAATACATTTTCCATTTTAAAAACAAAAGTCACATTGCTTGATCATTATTACAATCAGAGTTAAATGTTTAATAAGTGACTCTGCACATGATTACTGTATAAGATATACAACAGTTCTTAATGTCTGTTGTTGCATGTTTTTGTCTTTGTTAAAGAAAGAAAGTTGCTTCTAAGTGAAACCACACTGTGGGAATCTGCCCTCATACAACATATCTGCTGTGATGCTCGTTTATGTTCGTCGTTTCCCACAAAGTTTTCTTCCAGTTGTCATCCGAGTTKCCGGGGCTCTCTGGTAAATCACATTTCTCAGGTTTTCTCTCAGCCTTTGAACTGAAAATTTGAAGAGGATCAAGTTTCCTCTGGGGGCTGAGTGAAAGTGTGTGTTCCTGCTCCCTGTGAGACTTGTGTGGACAGGCGGTTGTTTTACATTTTGCTTTCTGTCAATATTAGACGTCAGAAGAAGTGGCTTATTGACAAGGCCATCAAAGCAGCTTTTATTGCACGAAGCAAACAGAGCATAAATTTAACCAAGACATTATGGAGTCTGTAACTTATACTATGTGTGTGTGAGTTTGTGTATAAGTTTTCAGTTTGTTGACATAGCCACAAACCTTTAATTACTTCTCTCTTTCTTTTCCCTCTGCACTTATATGAACCAGATTCATAAAGGATGGGTCCATATTAGTTAAAAACAATCCACACTTTTTTTTTTGTTTTTAGGCTTTTGAACATACAATTTTAAGATATTTTATTTTTACTTATTTTTTTAGAAAATGCCTGGTGTGGAAAAATAAAAAAGAGAGGTCCATTAAATTTATTTCTTTAGTGTGGTAAACCATATGAGCAGATTTGCTGATTGATTTTGTTCTGTTGGGTAATAGGCAACAGTTTTTTTGTTCATGTACATGCAGGGTGAAAAGTTAGATTCATCTGATACAGGTATATATTAAAATTAGTATCCTGCAACCTAGTTCTGTTTAAAATAAACCTGTGCTTTGTACAGAACAACTAATATTAGTGTCAATTCATTTCAGTTTATTTATACAGCACCAAGTCACAACATACGTTGTCTCAGGACACTGTACATAAAAAAAACAATGTAAAGAAG
>NW_013952736.1:573663-576674 GCF_001266775.1 Austrofundulus limnaeus
TGCCTGCGCCCTGGGTCTGTCCTGCCTAAAATCACTGCACCTTCTTCTGGAAGAGACAAAGAAAAAACATGATAGAAATAATAACAATAAACATGTAGAGAAGAGAGACTAAAGACAACAGCAGAGTGAGGAAATGTGCTCAGTTAATATGAGACAGCTGCTCAGGAACTGTTCATAAAATGTAAGGTGAATGCATGTATGAATGGATGAATGTGTTTATGAATGGATGAATGCATGTATGAATGGATGAATGTGTGTATGAGTAGTTCAGGCCATTTACCATCTAAGTAAATGGACATTTCTAAGTGAAAAGGTTTTCAGTGTTGAGTTAAAACTTTTGACCCTGAACTTTGACCCTTTCACCCTAAAAATAAGAGATTATCTTGGACCTATAAAGCTTTGAGATTGGACATTTGTTTGTGAAAAGGTTATCAATTCAAAGCTAAACTAAGAAAGGAGTGACCTTTGACAGTGACTTTTGATCTGGTGGTCTTGAACTTAGCTACAGTGTGATCATCCTTGGCCCATGAGGAGTCCAGTTGAGGAGTATAATATTTCTTTGTTAAAGGGTTATCAGTTTAGAGCTAAATAGAAATGTGACCTTTGACCCCATGGTATTGAAATGATTAAGGATATTCAATGAAAAAGCTTAAGACTTTGATGTTTTCCAACATTGTCTGTCAGAAGTGACAGTAAAAGTTCCAACTGTTATTATGACAACAATGAAGCCGTCGAGTTCAAAGTGGGCACATGTTGACTCTGACATTGGCCATTGGGACGCCTGAAAAAGCAAACTTCTACCTCTGCACCAAATAACCTAAAATGTGAGGGTTGTGTTCATGTTTACATCATGATAAGAGCCTCAGCTCACCACACTGCCTCACTCCAACTCTTCTCTTTCATCATGACCTTGTTTTGTTTAACATTGCCAGCAAATTGTTCCACGTCTCCTCCACCTTCCTCTGCCACATGGCCTACAGACTTCAGGCCCTCTTTAAGTTTCTGTGGTTTCTGACAAATGGCAAAAAGAGTGGATATAAAGGAGGGAGACTAAGAAAGAAAGGCATGAATTCATTTCAGTTTATTAAGTCAGAGCCAAGTCAACACTGAACAAAAAACAATCTAAGGAATCTAAATGATTGTGCTGAATCTCTTCGTCACAGTCTCCCATCCTGAGCAGCACATTGGTGACAGTGGAAAGAAAAACTGCCTTTTAACTATGGCTGGGTATTGTGACCATCTCCTTAAATTGATTTGATTTTGATTCATACATACATAAAACTTTCTAAAAAAAAAAAAAGAAGAAAGGGTATACTACAACATTCCATCACTGTGGATTTTATTAAAGATAAAAAACAATGAAAGTTGTAACAATCTTGATATCTGGCTTATCAACAATGCTATATTTGAGACCCACGTAAATGTCCTGCAGTCAAAAATTAAATCCTGCATTGWTTTTTTTTTWGTGTTTTTCAACAACTTATAGCAATAAGTTTCTATAAGTATCTAGAAGAAAATAATTTTTATGATCAGTTCCAGTCTGGTTTTCGCAGACACCATTCTACTGARACGGCACTTCTTTGGGTATCCAACGACCTGTTAATGTCAGCAGACAGGGGCATGCATTCTGTTCTGTTTTTTTTCGATCTAACCTCGGCTTTTGACACTGTGGATCCCACCATTTTGTTAAAGAGACTTAAAGATTTGGGCCTTGGTGGTGTCGTGTTAGACTGGTTTGAATCTTATCTCTCACATCATTCTTTTGCAGTTTTTGTAGGTCAGACATATTCTGACATGGCTCCCTTTACCTGTGGAGTGCCACAGGGTTCTGTTTTGGGACCTATTTTATTTTTGCTGTACATCCGTCCTCTAACTCAGATYACGAATCAATTCTGTGATGTGTCCCATCACTTMWATGCAGACGACTTGCAGTTATACTGCTCTTTTAGTGATTCCATCTCCTACAAGTTGGCTTCTCTGATGGACTGTGTTGCAGAGGTAAAGAGCTGGCTGTCAGAAAACTTGCTGCTGCTTAATTTGGACAAGACAGAGGTGCTAATTCTGGCCCCTGAAAAGAGGATCCCTAAAGTGAAGGTACCCGCTTCGGATGTTATCATCCATGAAATGGACGTTATTAGGCGTTATCAGTCCCCTAGAATGGCTTCAGAATGTCCCACCTGTGCCGCTTAGCAGGTTCCCCGTCCCATAGAATGGCTTCTGATTGTCAGCTGGTTAGTATGAGGCATAAAGCCACTATCTGGTTAACATGAGGCATAAAAAATCTGGTTAATATGAGGCTTACAGCCACCAAGGTTAACCTTAGAGCAGATGACATGGTTAGCACTAACCTCCGACGGATGTATTTTGTGGCCTCTCCAAGGGTAATGGTTAGAGTGTCGGACCGGAGAGCAGGAGACCAGGGTTCGACACGGACACAAAAAAAATTATAACGTTTTTGTTATTCACACATTCATTGTCATTAATATATTAGCACACTAGGGGGCACTGTCGGGACAGTCTGAAGCCTAGAAGGCACAGTAGGGACCCTCTGAAGCCTTTGCATRGGACTGATAACACCTAATAACATCCATTTCATGGACTGATAACATCAGAATCCCCTGGTTAAGGAGCTGTTGGGCTGTCTGTGTTCAGTTTTCCATCAGAGTCTTTGCAATCTGGGTGTTATATTTGACTTGGACCTGTCTCTGGAAAAATGTTAAAAATTTAGTGTCTACATGCTTCTTCCAGCTACGTAAAATTTCTAAACTTTGGTCTATGATGTCTGCCTGTGATCTGGAAATGGTCATTCATGCTTTCGTTTCAAGCCACCTGGATTATTGTAACAGCTTATTTATGTGCTTGAATCAAAAGCAGCTCAGTCGTGTTCAACTTGTTCAAAATTCTGCAGTTAGACATTTTTTTTAGGATGGCCTCCCTTCTCCCCTTATAGCCATCCCCTCCACACCATTATGTTTTTTTTTTGTTTTGTTTTTTGTTTTTGTTTTTTTTGT
>NW_013952736.1:580370-585586 GCF_001266775.1 Austrofundulus limnaeus
ACTTTGTTGTACCTCCAGGAATAACAGCAGGAATTGAGTTTGATTTCTTGATGGCTGCTTTCACCGAATCCGTGATGTGGGCCCGCATACTGTCCAATATTGTGTCTGTCGAAGATCCGTCGTGTCGTGTCTGCTACTAGCTAAAACAAAATGGCGCCACACCAGCTGGCAGTATGGTCGCTCAGCTGTCGACCTGTAGACGCCCCGTCACATGGTTGTTTGGCGTTTGATTTCGCACTGACCTTTCATAGTTCCCCGAGAAACCCCGAGCCGAGCTGCTGGGAAAGCCCTCCCGCTCCAGCATACGTCACTGCATGGGATTCCTTCCCCGGGGAGTGCAATGCCAAAAAAAAAAAGTCAGCAGCTCTTCACTTGACGTTTATCCACAAACTGGTCCTGGATTAAGCTCCAAAGTTTTTATCAGTCAGATTCCACCATGAAAAATGTCTGTTTTATCCCCTTTTATGAGTTTTTGACCATTGACTATCTTTAAATCGCTGCTTCCTGGTACAACAGTCGGCTCTGGAAGCGATCGCTTTTTTCTTCTTTTTTTCCCTTTCTTTTGTTGAAGCGAGTGGTTGAAGCAAATGCAGCATAAGAGCTCCCTGGTGGCTGAAGAAAAAAATCCATGTATAAGCCGCACCGGACTATAAGCTGCATGGTTCAAAGTTCAGGAAAAAAGTCACTGCTTATAGTCCAAAAAATACGGTACTAGCCGTTCCTCAAACACGCTATAGGACCGGTGGCGACTGGGCTTTTTCGTTTACAGCCCCTAGTCTCTGGAATGCCCTTCCCTTTGCGTTATGGTCCATCAATGATGTCGAATTATTCAAGAAGGGTTTAAAAACCTTCTWTTTTAAACAGGCTTTGGTTAGATGTTTTTTTGTTAAATGTTGTTGAACCCAGTGCCTTTTTGGTGTCTTGCCTTGCCTTGGTCTAAGTACTATTTACATTTTTCTGTAAATGTTTATGTTCTTTGGGTTGGTATTTTATTTTTATTGTTGTCTCTTTTATTTTTTTTTTTATTTTTTACTTGGCTCAATGCTGTTGCTGATACACTTTTGGAATAGAAATATTTGACGGCTCTATGATGTTTATTGTTGCATTGTTGTATTTTCCATTTTGTGTATTGTACAGCACTTTGTGAAGTCATTTCTAAGAAAAAGTGCTTTATAAATAAAATTTTACTTACTGACTGACTTACTTTATCGCAATAAATAAGAGGAAGAAAATGGACSAACGTTTTCTAATKTTAGTGATRTTACACAGGTGGAAGAAGGTGGTCCTGGTAACATTTTTAATGTGGGGGTTAAAAGACATGTCCTGATCAAAAATAACACCAAGGTTCTTTACATTAGAACTGGAGGCCAGATTAATGCCATCCAGAGGAGGTGAAAGGCTRCAARKTTGATCTCTAAGATGTTCAGGTCCAAAAACCATAACCTCTGTCTTATCTGAGTTTAGAAGCAGAAAGTTAAGAGTCATCTACATTTTTATGTTGTTAAGACATGCTTGTAGTTTAAGTAACTGGTTGGATTCATCAGGTTTCATGGTGTTATGATTATGTATATTATTTCAGTCTGCTCCTGCCTGCTCTTGTTTTCTGTCCCTCCTGTCATTATCTCATGCAATCAGCTCATTCACATCACCTGCGTTCTCCACTACTTAAGCCAGCCTCTCACCTCTGCTCATTGCCAGATTCTCTTCAGCCTTGCCTGTGATTATCCAGCATTCTGTCCCCATGCCTCATTCTTGTCCTGTGTCCTCGACCTCGTTCATGTCCACCCGTTTTTGACTCCTGCCTCTGGTCCTCTTGGTTTTTCCTGCCATCTGCTCTCACGGTAACGACCCTTCTTCTGGTTTTTTGGCTCACGTCTCTGGTCTCTCCCCTGAACGGCACTTCACTCATTCGGACTTACTGGAAAACGACCCAAACAAGAACCTTGCCTCCTCCCTCAAACTCAGATTTGCTCTTTGGATTCTTGTGCATGGCTCTTGCCGGCCCAACGACCTAGTCTCAGTCTCTCGGATCCCACCTGAAAACACAAACAGTGATGTCACCGCCTCGCTCCGGAACCAAAGCGACTCAGTCAGTGTTTCTTCACGGACTCATTCAGCGAAGAACAGGTTAGTGACTTTGGTTAATGTCTATCATTTACCAGTCTTGTCCCGCCACTAATCCTGTCTCTCTATGTCCAGAACTGACTGACCCGGATCTGCTGCTAAACCAAAAGAAACGTCAAGTTTGTGTTTAAYTATAATAAATGGTTAAATCTTCCTTTGTGGTCCGGCCTTTTATCAGAGCTCAATTCTAACTACTTAACAGATGGATAAATATAACTGGGTATCATCAGCATAACAATGGAAATTTATCCCATGTTTAATAACTTTACCTAATGGAAGCATATATAACTTAAAGAGGATTGGTCCAAGCACTGCACCCTGAGGAACTCCATGATTAATTCTGGTGTAAGAAGATTCATTTTTAACATTAACAAACTGAAATCTGTCASTTAAATAAGACTCAAACCATTTTAGAGCTGTTCCTGTAATCCCAATATCAAGTTCAAGTCTACGTAATAAAATATTGTGATCAATTGTATCAAACGCAGCAGAGATCTAACAGGACAAGAATGGGCACAAGTCCACTGTCTGAGGCCATGAGAATATCGTTTGTAACTTTAACCAGTGCCGTTTCTGTGCTATGAGCTCTAAACCCTGACTGAAACTCCTCATATAGATTATTTCTATCCAGATGTTCACGTAGCTGATTATTTCTCAAGAATTTTTGAGATGAATGGGAGATTAGATATACAGTAGGTCTATTATTGGCCAGAACTCCTGAATCAAGATCAGGTTTCTTAAAGGTTTAATTACAGCAACCTTAAAGCTTTGTGGCACATAACCATTTAATAGAGACAAATTAAGCATCTAAAATGGGGATATTAAAGAATGTTATTTTTCGAATTGTTTGCTTCAAAAATACACATGGAATGGTTTAAAACAAATTTGAACAACAGCCAAACCGTTGTAGAGTAACTGCTCCCCTGAACATCTGTCTTCAGTCCTCCTCTGTCTCCTCTGATCTAATCACCAAAACAGAAAAACGTTTGCAAAGCGATGAGAAATATATCTCAGCACACTAACATTTTAACCCTAACATCTGTAACAGCAGGATTTCTCAGCCTTTGGGATCCATAATGTCTGTCTATATACAAATCCATCCATCTGCCAATCCATCCACCTTGTGCAGAAACACTTTACCACAGAGTAATGTGGCAATCTAGAAATATACAGTGTGGCTCAAATAAAGAAGTGATGAGGACACAGCTCCAGAACTGATGGGGTGAAATAGAGGAGAAAGGAGAGGATGTTACAGTAAATGGAAAATGGCTGTGTGCCAAGTGGCAAAGCACCCTTTCAGCTGTCTGCTTGTTTTATACACATTTTTTTATCACAAGCTTGGGACAAGCTTTAGTGTGTGTTTGTGTAAGTGTGCCTGCTAAAACTTGTTTGGCTCATTGTGCAAAGGGCCTGGTATCCTGGGAGGGCTGTGTTTTATTCAGCATGCAGGACTGCGGACACTGAGACAGATCATTTAGAGTGCAGTTGACTTCCTGTCAGAGACATAAAGAGACACAACAAGCTCACAGACATGTAGCTATCACAGACCTCCTGACAAACGTGCACTGTATGTGTGTGTGTGTGTGTGTATGTGTGTGTGTGTGTATGTGTGTGTGTGTGTGTGTGTGTGTCCACATCACTCAAACTCTTCTCACCCCTTTTAGC
Organism: Austrofundulus limnaeus; assembly: GCF_001266775.1. NCBI lineage: Eukaryota > Metazoa > Chordata > Actinopteri > Cyprinodontiformes > Rivulidae > Austrofundulus > Austrofundulus limnaeus. The sequence goes on from NW_013952736.1 coordinate 584,160, forward strand.
ATTCAAAGAAGTAAACTGTCTGTTATCTGTGCAGAAGGAGGAGTTAAGTTGTAGTTAAACCTTCTGTTGCCTCCCTGCTCCTAGGCTGGAAGGTACAGTATATTGTCTTTTTGTACCAATAAAACAGAAATAAGCCACTTTTTGCTAAATGATGAATGCTGGAACTGAAGTGTGGAAGCTGGGGTCAACTCAGAATGTTCAGGACAAAAAACAAAACATAACACAAAATACAGAATATAAGTAAATGTGAACATGCTAAGTTTAGCAGAATAGAAAGCTTAGGGGTTTACGCACTGCACAGCCCGGCCCGGCCCGGCTTCTAACCCGGGTTTGTTGTTTTTGCATTTGCCTTTTAGGGCCGGCTCCAGCCCRACTTCTGGAACCTGGCCAGGTGAGGTTCCAATCTGGCCGGGCTGATCAGCCCAGTTTTACGTCATGTACTGCTGATCATTTGATTGGTTTGTTTGCAGACGAGTCTGGCAAGTCATTAAAAATCATACAGATCATATAAATAGTAACTATTTTCATAACCTTATCGTGTAACAACAAGCTAATAATGCAAGCTAATGGCTTACCAGTCGATGTCACCTTGCTCAAGCTGCTTGTTGTTGCTCTCTGCTCTATTTAGCATGGCCAGTTGTCGTCTAACTCTACATTTATGACAGAGGTCTACAAAGTACTTGAAAAAAATAACTAAGTAAAAGTAAAAATACCTTAACAGAAAATGACTTTGGTTAAAAATAAATGTCACTCATGAGAAAACTGAGTAAAAGTAAAAGTATTTTCTACACTCTCTAACAAATAACCTGTTAAATTTACAGAAAGAAATTGGCTCCACAAAACCGTGTTGATTAAATTGGTCCACTTTTTGTAATAAAATATGTCAATTGCCTCAAATTTACTCTACTAGGTTTAGTGGAGTATATGATATAGTTTAATAAATTCAACACTTATTTTTTTAGAGCACATAAACAAATCCTTTCATGATGAGTTCAGACAGATTTCATTTATAACAAGTAACAATGTGTTAAACTTTAAAGTAAAGAAGTAAAAGTCTATTTTTTTACTTTAAAAGTAACTAAGCAAAAGTAAAAGTCATGATTTACAAAAATACTCTGGTTTGGACATGTCCAGGGGAGAGACAGTGGTTATATTGGTTTGGACATGTCTAGAGGAGGGACAGTGGGTATACAGCAGGGGTGCCCAAACATTTTCCCCGAGGGGGCCAAAATGAAAATCTATCCAGGGCTGTGGGCCAAATGCAGTTATATAATACATGAAATACAAATATTTTTTAAGTAAAGTCCTTTATTTTTAACAATCAAGCTGTGCAATGGCCCTCTTTAGTTTTAGTCTGTGCACTTGGAGAAAGTCTGCCATACGCTCAAGTAGCAAAGGCTCATGGGACATTTCATAAATTGATAAAA
>NW_013952736.1:587175-589989 GCF_001266775.1 Austrofundulus limnaeus
GTATTGGTTTGGACATGTCCAGAAGAAGGACAGTGGGTATATTGGTTTAGACATGTCCAGAGGTGGGACAGTGGGTATATTGGTTTGGACATGTCCAGAAGAAGGACAGTGGGTATATTGGTTTAGACATGTCCATAGGAGAGACATTGGGTATATTGGTTTGGACATGTCCAGAGGTGGGACAGTGGGTATATTGGTTTGGACATGTCCAGAAGAAGGACAGTGGGTATATTGGTTTAGACATGTCCATAGGAGAGACATTGGGTATATTGGTTTGGACATGTCCAGAGGTGGGACAGTGGGTATATTGGTTTGGACATGTCCAGAAGAAGGACAGTGGGTATATTGGTTTAGACATGTCCATAGGAGAGACATTGGGTATATTGGTTTGGACATGTCCAGAGGTGGGACAGTGGGTATATTGGTTTGGACATGTCCAGAAGAAGGACAGTGGGTATATTGGTTTAGACATGTCCATAGGAGAGACATTGGGTATATTGGTTTGGACATGTCCAGAGGTGGGACAGTGGGTATATTGGTTTGGACATGTCCAGAGGAGGGACAGTGGTCATACTGGTTGAGATGAAAAACAGACAGTAGCCTGTTACAGACCTCTACAGCCTGTCTACAAGAGGACACTTTGAACTTTAGACCAGTTCTTCAGTGTTGGACTGCTTGGACCTTCAGTCTGAAATGTCCCATCAACACTGCATCACTGCTTGTGCCTAATCTCTGCCACAGTCAAAGTCCTGTAGCCAAGACACGTGCTGCTAGATACAAACCAGATGAAGACTTCAGCTATACTTCACCCAGAACGTTAGAAAGAGCACTGAAACTCGCTCAGATCCACGTTCAGGATAGGTGACACAAACACAAAAGCACCAGGTCAGGAAAGGATCTTTCAACAACTCATCTATGAACTAAATGGTTATTTAAAGTTTACATTTTATATCTTTACATTCTGATGATATTAATAAGGAGAATATCTGTGAGTTTCAGACACCAAACATGAGCCTTTAACACCTCTCTGACAGCTATAACACTGTTCACTTTAGTACAGAGTAAGTATTGTTAGTCTTTTAGCAGGAGTTCCCAGCAGAATAGTAACCAGAGTGGCTGCAAAAACAAAGGGCTCTATGTAAAGAGGACTCTCCTTTGGTTATTGCCCAGTGTATTCTCTAACGACATCAAGTAGATTGTAGTTGCTATTTTGGAGAGTTGAGATAAGAAACATGCTGAACATTTCCCAGCATGCACTATGGCCTCAGTAGCTGATTGTCTGTGCCCCAACAGAAGAAAGCCTGGCTGAGTTGAATCCAGCTCAAAGTGCCCTGATCTCCTCTGAGAACCAGCCTTACAAAGACTCAGTGTGCTGAAGTGGCACAGAAAACTTCCTGCTGGCAGCAGCTTTTTTTCTGCCTGCCTTTCACCTCCGATGATCCTGGTTTATTTTCCTATTTAACTGTTTTTTTTCCTACAAATCCGTCTGACACTGTTCATGTTTGTCTTTGACAAAGTTTAAAAGCTTTATGGGATGGACTTCAACTGTTTCAGGGTGTACCCGGCCCTTCCCCCACTGCAAACCTGAAGCAGGTAGAAAAAATAAGTGAGAGTGATGAGAGAGATTTACCTGCTGTGTTTAAAGAAGTGTTTGAAGGAAAATCCTGACAGCACCACTGTCTCTATGAGCCTGGCAAACTTGGATTAGGTGCACTCAGGTGGAAGCTGTGCACAAACAAAGACCAACACAGTTAGGATTAGGGAGTGGGTAAGTCCCTTACAAATCTGAGACCTTTTTTTCTTTAATGCCATTCTAAAAAAATGTCAAAGTGGTAATATGATGTAGCCAATTCTGTCCTATCTTTTGTTTTTCTACATTAATGAAAGAAAGGGAAAAATACACTTAAGTTGTTGCAGAAAAATTTGTGGCCTTTACCAGTGATTGCAGTTTTTATAACATTTTCCCCTTGGCTTGTTGAATAGTTGAAAGAGTCCAGGTTAGTTTTTTTATGAATCAACTCTGGAGGGTTCTCATCAGATCTCAGAGTCTGAGAGTCTGTCTWGTCTTTTTGTAAGGAGCCGCAGACAGTTGTCTCGTAGAAAAACTTCAGTTCACCACTGGATCAGTCTTCACACATCCTCTCTTGAAGGCAGGGGTGTATAGTATTGTTCATTTACTTTGTTACAGTACTTAAGTAAGTTAAGTAAGTCGGACTTGTTTCCAGTGAGAGTTAGACTCCGCCAAGGTCAGGGGATTCTGATGTTATCAGTCCATGAAATGGACATTATTAGGYRTCATCAGTCCCATAYAATGCCTTCAGAGGGTCCCTACTGTGCCTTCTAGCCTTYRGACTGTCCCGACAGTGACTCCTAGTGGGTTAATATTTCAATGACAATGAATGTGTAAATAACCAAAAGATATTGTAATAATTTTTTTGTGTCCATCTYGAACCCTGGTCAACCGCTGTCTGGTCTGACACTCTACCCATTGCCCTATTGGAAGGCCACAATATACAACTGTTGGAGGGAGGTGTCTTTAGCGCTAACCATGTTATTTGCTCTAAGGTTAACCTTAGTGGCTTTAAGCCTCATATTAACCAGTTTTTTTATGCCTCATATTAACCAGAGAGTGGTTTTATGCCTCATATTAACCAGCTGACATTCTGAAGCCTTTCTAAGGGACTGATAATGCCAAATAACGTCCATTTCATGGATGATAACATCCGAAGCGGGTGCCAAGGTTGCCCTTTGTCACAGATTCTGTTCATAACTTTTATGGAAAGAATTTCTAGGAGCAGCCAAGGTGTTGAGGGG
>NW_013952736.1:591096-592058 GCF_001266775.1 Austrofundulus limnaeus
GCTTTTTCCTTCTCTCCTGCCCTTCCAAAACCAGAAATTATAGATATTTTTATTTTATGGATTTGGTTAGCTGGTCTCTTAATAAATTTTTGGAACAAAGTTTTATTCCATGGGAGGACATGTCAAAGGTGGGACCTCTGTTCTGGATATATATTTGGATTCTGATCACTGGATTCTACAGATYGGCTTGGTGGTCTCCTGGTGTTTCTACAAAACAACGTCGATGGCTTTTCATTTCCTGGCTGACTGACCAATATGAAGGATTGCCGTTCTATCAGCACTCAGACTTTTGCCTTGAGCGAGCTGGACTCGGTCTGCAAGAGGTTCTGCAGAGGGTCGCGGACTGACTGTGGTCCCTGGACTTTGCTGGCCAGATGGAATTGATCTTGGAGAAGCTGATAACTCGGCTCGGTGGAATTTGTCCACACTATTTGTCTGATTGGATTCACCACCTTTGAGATGTACCAGCAGACATTAAGGCTGAAGGATAATTGTTATTGTCTGCCTGGCTCAAAACATTCTATTCTGTTCCCAAACAACTGATTAAAGATTCGGCTCTCCCCTACATGGCCTTGAGCTGTGGACTAAATTCTTCCTGTGTGGATATGTTGACTGAGGGTCTGCCCCACACCTCCCCACCTCTCACTCCCATCTGTGATCTGGTTCCTGGAGCTGAGAGCCGCACAGAATGAACAGTTAACAGCCATATTCTGAACTATGGCTGCGCTGGTTTWGGGGACTGGATTCTTCGGGCTCAGTTTTTCAGATATTCACGTAAGTGCATACAATACTCATGACTTCAGATGCATGCCCCCCTAAACTCAACTTACTTCTCTGGCTAATAAATCTGCTCTTTGCAGAGGTTTTTTTATAAACACCATAGTGTGTCACATTGTTGATATAATATGTTTTTTTCCTCATCTTCCCTTGTGTGGTTTTTATTTTTTCTGTAAGGGTAGCAC
>NW_013952736.1:596014-598132 GCF_001266775.1 Austrofundulus limnaeus
ATACATTGGTAATGTCTGACTGGACCTCAGGTCACTTTATGTTCAACAAATTGGGCCCCGAGGTCAAAAAGGTTAAGAAGCCCTGGGCTAGAGAACACAAACTTCCAGCAGCCCAATGTTTAGCCTGATGTTGTTGATCTACTTGGCCTGTTTGTTGACAGACTCGGCCTCAGAGTCATGGCCACTGGGTCAGTGTGAGGTGTGAAGCCACTGACCCAACACCTAAGCTGATGTCTCTGTCTTCTTGTTCCCAGAAGACAACACCCGCTACAAAAACAAAACAAAATCAAAGTCACACCAAGTCCCACTCCTCTGTTTCCACCCTCTGAAATCCTCAACCGACCTCTGTAAATAAACCTGAGTACAGGCATTCAGGTCACTTTTCCTCCTCACCACCTCCTACCTAAATAAACATGTGTGGAGGGAAGTGAGGGGTTAATAAGGCCAAGTTTATGGAAAAGGAGAAGAGGGGAGGGAGTGATGGCAGCCTGGGAAGAGGGGTGGAAGGTAGACCCAGAGGAGCTCATTATTCTCAGTCAGAGGAGACGTCAACTCTCACACACCACACACATATTCTGACCCACACCGCTAAACTTTTTAACACACACACAGAGACTTATTACTCTGTGTGTAACATATGCTGACTTTAAATGCAATTAGGACACAACATTTAAAAACAAAGCTGTTAAAGGCAGAAAACCCACCCATTTCTCAAGGCCACAAGCTACATTTCAGCATGATGAATGCAAAAACTACAAAAAAGGTAAAGAAAGAAACTAGACTTCTGTTATGTAGTTGAAGATATTTTGCTTCCCATTCAAGTAGTCATCTCAATTTAAAAGTGAAAAGTGGAGTTTCAAGCTTTTATCCTGCCTGAAAGACTGTTGTGTCTGAATCCACATGCAGATTAAACCACCCGCTTCGGATATTATCATCCATGAAATGGACGTTATTAGGCGTTATCAGTCCCATACAATGGCTTCAGAATGTCAGCTGGTTAGTATGAGGCATAAAACCACTATCTGGTTAATATGAGGCATAAAAAACAGGTTAACATGAGGCTTAAAGCCACTAAGGTTAACCTTAGAGAAAATGTCATGGTTAGCACCAAAGACACCGCCCTCCGACAGATTTATAATGTGGCCTTCTAATAGAGCAATGGGTTGAGCGTCGGACCACAGAGCAGGAGACCAGGGTTCGACACAGTCAGCAAGAGCAAGGAACACCACCAGGCAAGGACAAAAAATTAATTAAAATATGTTTTGCTTCAATGGTTATTTACACATTCATTTTCATTGATATATTAACCCACTAGGGGGCACTGTCAAGACAGTCTGAAGCCTAGAAGGCACAGTAGGGACCCTCTGAAGCCATTTTATGGGACTGATAACACCAAATAAAGTCCATTTCATGGACTGATAACATCAGAATCCCCTGGATTAAACTACACACACACACACACACACACACACACATACACACACACACACATACACCACACACACAGTGGAGAGATGTTCAGGTCACATGCACAACTTTAAAAGCATAAGGTACTAATGTGTGTGAGTTGGTTTCCTGTAAAYSTCAATGTTCAACACAGATCTCTGCCTTCTGTCCACCTCTCACCACCAGCACACACTTTCTGTTAGAACTGTTCACCATCGGGTTCAAAATGTCCCCATGAGGACAGGAGGGAAGGAAACACATAAAAAAGCTTTCCAAACGTGGTTATCCTGAGTTTTTGTCAAATCAAGATGGAAATCTAAAAAAACACGCCACAAAACAGAACATGGAGAAGAACAAAYGCAAAAACATTGTTTCCCCATGGTGTTAGAGCAGTGGTGGCCTGGAAATGTTTTTTTTTCTATGTGGCAATTTGCTTAGGATCTGATTGTGTTTCTTTTTACTTACACAGGCAGAGACTATTACCATGTAGAGTTATATCACTAGCTGCRTTTCCAGTGACCATGAAAATGTGCAAATTAGAATTTYGAAAATAAATTTGCTCAATGGAAACACGTCAATTTCGAAAAAAATCACGTTTTTCGACAAAATGTTTTTGCACTAGGATGAGGTGGTTTTTCGGCCGTATCGAAATTGGTGTTTTTCGCAAAACTG
>NW_013952736.1:598944-600875 GCF_001266775.1 Austrofundulus limnaeus
ACGTTATAGTCTTCAAAAAATCCAAATTTATTTTGTATTAGTAAAATAGGAAAAAATGTTTTTTTTGGGTGGGGGGTGGCTGAAAATTTTTATGGGGCCAAAATATTTTTTGGGGCCAGAATAAAGTCATACTGTAATTTGTTGTGAGTTCATGCACTGTGTTGGTTTTGTTCTTTGAGCAGGGTGATGTTCATGCACGGTTCATTTTATACACCAGTAAAAAAAAAACATATACCTGTGTCTTGAATTTGGGGAAAAAAAAATAACATATTTTATTTATGACTGAAAAAGGTTCAGTGAATGCGCATACGAAGCTGGTGGGTTCGGTACTGCAAAAAAGGTTAAGAACCACTGGTCTCGTGGAACCGGTTTATGGCAGCCTCACCTGGTAGCTGTGGCTACATGTAGCTTACCACCATCAGCGTGAATGTGTGAAAGACTGCAGTGTCAAGTGCTTTTGAGTCTGAAGGAATGTGATAAACTGTTATTCAGGTTAAGGTCATTTACCATGACATCCTGATGCACCTCACAGGTAGAAAAAAAAAGGTTAAGTACTTCTTAAAGACAAACCTGTCCAGAAGACCTACCTAACTATTTTAAATTTAACATAATTAGTTATTTGAGCAGTGTTTTAATGAGTAAAGGTTTTGCTGGCAAAGCAGTAATAGGAGTGACCAAAATTCTTTTTATTGTTGGTTTGCAGTCACATGACCCGGATGACACGTGAATGTCAGATTGGGGGGCAGGAAGTGCTCTGGTTCAAAACACAGCAAAATGGATCACAGCGAGTACGCTAATGCCCTAAATGGGCTGGCACAGACAAGATATTGCAAAAAAATATGTGTACATTTAGGATATGGTTCATATTATCTTAATAAAAAAAGACTTGTTATTCTGGAGGATTTACCTGGTGTTGAGGAGATCAACATAAACTACAGTCTGGTGCTGCAGACCTCATGTTACAGGCTACAATGAGCCAGATGAAAGCTTTCAAAAGCCTCAAAGCTACAATTATTTAGTTTCAGGTTGGGTCAAACATTTAGGATCCAAAGAAACTTTAATAAATGTCTGTTGACTTGTTTGTGACTGGGTGAATTGTGCTGTTTTAAATAGTTAGACTATGATAACAATGCTATTGCTAACGCTAACAAGAAGTTAACTCTTGTTCTTTCTATGTGCTTGGATCTACTTGCAAATAATTTGTAAACACAAATTCAAGTACCTATCCAGGAAAATATCTGACAATATGATTTAAACGAAACGATCCTGACCTGTCAGAAAGTGGTCGCTGCAAACTGTTGCATTGTTTCTGCACCTCCTGTTTTTTAGCCGTAGATTGTTGATCCACTTTTGTCCTATTTTTTCTGCAAGTTTTTAAAACTTAACTACTTTCAGAACATGAAAAAAACTTGGATATTTCTCCTGAATTGAGTGGCTGCAACAACGGCACATAGTCGAGGCATTTTGACACTGAATCAACAGAAGGAAACATAGCTTAATTTACTTCCTGCCCCCCATCTGTATTTCAGGACATTGATACTACATCATCGTGGCTATGGCCTCACCTGGCCACCCCCTGGCTCCACACCTGTGCTGGAGTATCTGAGAAACTGAAGAATCTTTTCTAAACACAACATCCTGGTTCATTTCAAACATAGGACCCTCAGATAGAAGTCCTACCCTAAACCTAATCACTCCAGTACAAACCTGACCCTAAAMCAAAACTCAAATCACATGTTAGTCCTAAACCTAACCCCCGAGAAAGCTTCAGTATTTCCCCCAATAAAGACCAGGCTACTTACATGTTAAGGAACAGTAGGTCCTCACCAGGTTGTGTTTACTGGGAAAATGGTAAAAAATGTCCCCATCAGGTAGCAAAAGCATGCACACACACACACACACACACACACACACACACACACACACACACA
>NW_013952736.1:604016-605324 GCF_001266775.1 Austrofundulus limnaeus
ACGGACGGACGGACGGACGGACGGACGGACAGATAGATCAGGTGCAGAACTGAATGATTAAGGTCAAAAAAACTTGCAAACTGATTTATTTAACAAAAATCAAAAGGCTGGCACTGCAACAAACTAGATACATGGGCTTGGACTTGGACATGAAACAACAACAACGCTCCGACACAGACTGAGGATTCAAAACAGAACACTGTAATGAAGGAGAACTAATTAGTAGAAACAAGAAACACCTGGGAGAGAAACATGAGGCGCAGGTGAGAGTGGGCGGGGCTGGAGCAAAGACAGGCAGGAGAAGAAAAAAAACAGAAACCCATGACAGAAAACCAGAAGAGTAACCAAAATAAAAACACTCACACAGATACGGACCATGATAATGATAACGAYATAATACATCGTTATAACGAGAAAACCATGGAAAAATAACCGTATACAGAAAACAGACGCTCTCARCTTCTGTATGTAATGAAATATAGAAGAAGCCATTCATAAACAACTGATAATTATTCTTTTCTTCTTTGACTTCAGAGAAAGTGAGATGCAAAGGATTTTATTTTTGGTCAGAAGCTGGTATCTGTACCTCTGTTTTCTTTCTGCTAAAATAAGCTGTAATTTATTGATTAGCTCTTTACTGAAACTACATCTGATTGGTTTACAGGTTCAAAAACAGCTACAGTGACTTCCCTGAACGAGTGACTGAACATATTAATTCATGATGAGTGGTRTTTTTCTAATGAGATATAGCTGATGTTTCTCCTTTATGTGTCTGAATTATAACCTACTGTATTCACACATAGACATACTGGCACATAGAGGCACACTTTATTATGTGAGCAACCATTTTCCATGTCACCTTGATGAAGCACTCGGTGCTCTTCTGGGGCCGTTTTAAGGCCCAGACATCCTTAGCCATTACTCTGGTGATGTGCCAGTCGCTGGTGATCAATGTGWCTCTAAAGTGGGAACGAGATGGAGCAAAAAGCAAGAGAAAAGCAATGAAATTGATATAGAGAGACAAAGATAAGCCCAGCGAGTGAATGCACTTTTACCATCCTCTTTATCATCCTGCTCATTTGGAACACTGAGCGGCCATAACCTGCTGCTCAACGGCCCGTCGGCAGGGAGTTTTAACAGGCTGCTGTCAAAACAGTTGCATTTATCTGGGCACTTGAATCATACACCTTTTATCATTATGTGTTCACCTTTGTATGCGCAGACGAGTGTGTGTGTGTGTGCGTGTGTGTCTGTGTGTGTGTGTGTGTGTGTGTGTGTGTGTGTGTGTGTGTGTGTGTGTGTGTGTGT
>NW_013952736.1:607704-609333 GCF_001266775.1 Austrofundulus limnaeus
ATGTTTTTGGTCTGTGGGAGGAAGCCGGAGTACCCGGAGAGAACACAAACATGCACAGAGAGAACATGCAAACTCTACCCAGAAAGGTCCCTGGGCCGGGATTTGAACCGGCAACCTTCTTGCTGAGAGGCATCAGCTCTACCAACTGAGCCACCATTGCAAGAACCATTTTACAGCCCAGTCCCCACGGGTACGGATGCTAATTTTGAGTGGGGTGGGTTTAGGACCAAGGTGTAAGTAGACCTTTTACCATTTGACGTCGTCACGCATGCACACACGCATTTTTAGCACCTCCGCCGGAAGCCGGGGGGGGAAGCTGCCAGTCAAGTTGAATGTTTACATTTCTTCCAACGACAGCATTGGGGGAAAGTGACTTTTGTAGTGTGTTTAATTGCTCGAGGCAATGTGATCGAGTTAAAGACAGCGGAGAACCTTGTTCTTTTTACCGAATTCCTCTGGGAAAATTGAGCAAAGCTACTGAAAGAAGAAAGCTGTGGCTCAATCAATGCGCTTCGCTGCCAGGACTTCACTCCGACAAAAAACAGTAAAGTGTGTGATGGGCTTTTTTTTCTGGCATGGCAATTACTGTAATTATCCGAACTCTGCGGACTACATTGCTACATTACATCTTGGAAATGCGAAACAGACAAAAGAGAGAACAACCTCCCCACAGCAAAACAGCATGCTACTGGACAGATGAGAAGCTAGCTAGTGCAACAAGTCAGAAGGAAAAACTGGAACTGCGAGGCCTCGCAGTACCGAAGGCCACTGTGTTTAGTGGTTTCACACGGTGGCCCCCCTGGACAGTTGCCTCACAATGACGTCCTCTCGGATCCGCGGCTCACTTATCAGGGATTTTGTCCATTTGTCCACAATTTTCCAAAACCAAGYATCGACATTAAAACTCRCCATCATCAACAAGGTCTCCTCCCCCAACTTCCGTATATGGGAGGAGTTAGCATTTCGGCATCCAATCAAAAYGTTCATTTCATGCGTCAATTGGTAAAAGGTCCATTGAGTTTAGGTTAGTTTTAGGGTCAGGTAGGTACCTGTGAGGATAATTTTAGTGTAAAWGATCAGGGTTAGGAAATAAAAYGACCAAAAAATGAATGGAAGTTAATCTGGACCCCAGAAGGATATAAAAACAAACCAGTGTGTGTGCATGCATTGCTCCTCCGGTCTCTGGCTTGTTAACCTGAGGGGTCACAGCYTCAGGTAATGAATTCAATGCCAGATGGGAATAAGTTCTCAGACTGAGCATGAATACACACTTACATTAAAACTAATGCACAAAGGTGTGTTTGTGGTTTTTCTCAGGCTTTTCTGCAGCACAGCATCACTTTGACACTTCTGGGGGAGTGTTTAAGCACTAAAAGGAGAACTGATTAAGTTCTCATGCCTGAATGTTAAAAGATTTTACTCTAATCTAACCCTTTTGTTTATTTTTGACAAATATAAGCCAAATAAGTTAGCTCTACACTAATAACTGAGCAGCTGAGATATAATTTAGCCCAGTAGAATAAACCAGATGTTTTCTGGGAGCACTGGAGGTCAGAATGTAACACTCGTCTAATCTTAACTTTGTTAAACTTTTGTTTATTTCATTTTTTGGTTTATATATATATATAT
>NW_013952736.1:614627-617346 GCF_001266775.1 Austrofundulus limnaeus
GCTTTGGACATGTTTTTATGAGAGTATAACATCATAACATGACATAAAACTCAAAAAAGTTGATTTTACATGATATAGCCTCTTTAAGAATCTGAATCCTGCAGTTCTAACAACTAAAAAATGGATGGCTTGAGATAAACGTGACATACATGAGCCTGGTACAGAGCAGGAACACAGCCAGTTTGCACTGAGCTGGTGGGAAAGTGAGAGACGTCTGGTCTGTGTGAAGCCTGAGGTCTCATTCTGTTCTAATGTATCTGTGTTAAAAGCAGAGAGCAGCTGCTGGCCTGTTTGTGTTTTCCTTGGGAGACCTGGATGAAGCTGGTGTTGGGTTTCACATGTGGGGTGGGGTGAGCTGGCTCAAACGCTGAGCCGTGAGGGGTGACAGATGAACAGAGTGGTGGGGCGGGATGAAGAGGAGCGGGCTGTTGGTACTGGACTGTGACACCCAGAGCAGCTCTCATGCTTTGCACAGACCATTGTAGTCTGGAATCTGAGAAATGCATTTGATGGGAGCGSTGTGTCTGTGTGGGTGTTATTCTGGACCAGTCCCAGGAACCAAACAGCCCCCAGAGACGAGGAGGAGGAGGAGGAGTTACCTGCTGAACACATCAACCTTCATCATGTTTGAGTGTCGCTTCACAACTGTTAACATTTTAGCCTCAAGAGAAGAAAACTTTGAAAGTAAAATGGAAACGTTTTTATGAAGTCTGTTTCTGAACACGAAGGAAAAACAACTTTCCACAAGACTTCATGGAGCTGAGAGGAGTGGAAAAGACGAGAGGAAAGATAGAAACTTAAAGGGAATCCCAGCCTTTCGTTTTGACCTCAGCGTTCCTCAGAGCGAACACAAGGCCTGTGTGTGTGTCGGTACATGTTTTTACTGCCTAGTGGGGACAATTCTTGACCATTTTTCCCAGTGCACACAGCCTAGTGAGGACCCACTGTTCTTTATGGGGACAAAAGCTCCGTCCCCATYGGTGGAAGTACCGTTGGTGGATCAGGGGTTCAGGTTAGGACCAAGGTGTGAATTCACTTTAGGTTAGCTCAGAGTCAAAAGGTCAGGGATGTCCAAAGTGTGGCCCAGGGGCCATTCTTGGCCCCTGAACTGATTTTGTGTGGCCCCTGACTTCAGTTCAAGAATCATATTATTTGTTTACAAATGTGTCCCCCCAGCACAGCTGTTTGATGGAGACTTTCTATTTATTATTACATTTTTTCACTAAGTAAATTCTTATAATAAAAAATATTGACAACAATACCAATCATGTGTCTTTAAATAACCAGACTGTTTTTTCCACATTTATCCAGTGACTTCTACTGAAAAGCTGATTTTGCTCTGATCTGCTTTTAATTCATTTATTAAATTTGTCTGAACACAACAAGCATTTTCAATGAAACAGTGACCTAAATTCTGATTTTATTGATCAGAATTGACTAAATTGATTTATTGTTCCTCAATTGAAACCTAGAAAATTTCAAAATTTATTTCAATAAGGGAAACCTGCAAAACACTTTTAAAGTTTGTGATTTAGATTAATTTGCGCATCCATTTCCAGCAATTAATGTAACTACTTTGTTTGTTTATTGTTGAGCAGGTAAAGGAAAATAATTTTTGGCTCAAGTCCTTCTGACTTTATGATTCTGGTCCATGTGACAAAATGTTTGGACCCCCCTGGCTTAGGTAAAGGCTCAGGGTTAGGGTATAAATGAGTGGTAAATGAATGGAAGTCAATGCAAAGTCCCCATGAGAATAGAAGAACAAACACGTGTTCACTTAAAGACTAAAGTAAATATGTGCCTCAGCTCTGCACTTTTAAAAGGTGAATGACCCAAAAAGACCCAGACCACAGTCCTGGTTCAGTTCAAACCAATCAGGAAACGCTCATTTGATGTTAGACTTTAAAAATATTTAATCAKCTTTAAAACGGTGCTTAGTTCTGATAACAGGTCATGAGTTTAAAAGGGTTTTTTAACCTCAGAGTGGAACATCTTCAAAACGTTCACAAGACAAATCTTTGATCTTGACATGATCAATAAGACAAGAGGAGAAAAGTGCATCTTCTGCAACACAAGTCAGAATTTATTTATTTCTCACATTTTCTACCTCATTCACACGAAACCAAGAGGAGCAAGGCCCAACCAACAAGCCTACGGTCCAAATCAGCTGCAGGCATGATTTAAGTTCAGTGGTTTATAGACTATTTCTGTCGATTTCTTCAGAATATTTCTCAAACTTTTCAATAACATGTTCTTTGTGTTCAGGGTCAACAGGTGAAGACAGAAACAACCACACTGACCTTCACTTCAAATGAAAGTTAAATTAACCCATCATCCTGTTTACAGTCATCACCAGCATTAATGCACTGAAACTAAACATTTTCAGGSAATAAAGTTTAAAAATCTTTAGAATTTCAGACAAGGCAGTGATCCTACGTTRTTTTGTGATGAAGTATCTAAAAGCTTCTGTTCTTTGAGGAAACTCTAAAAAACAGACGTCCATCCTCTCCACAGTGAGGTTATAGAAGCAGGTCCATCATGTCCTGAACCAACCTTCAGTCTCTGCACAGAAACATCATGTTAAGGAGGTTCTATAACAGCTGGAGCTCAGAAACCAGGTGACCATGTGATCTGCTGGAGAAGCTAACGCTAAACAGTCAAAACTCTGGATTTCCCATTCCTGTACATGTTGACAACAGAGCAGAAAAAAGACTGATGA
>NW_013952736.1:618034-620113 GCF_001266775.1 Austrofundulus limnaeus
GAATTATTCTTCAGCTTCACAACGATGCAGGCTGTATCTGAAGCTGACCCACAGCTGGTACACGTTTTTCATCCTTTTTCTTTTGAAATGTTGAAAAACACAAATACTGGATGTAGAAAATCTTTGAATAAACCAACCTGACTGACAACGTGAACATTTATGTCATTAGTGTCTGTCATTAGTGAGTCTACATGATAATTTCTGAATTTATATGCAGTCTAACTAGTCAACAATCCAATAAAGTTCACATTTACATGTTTAATATCAGTAAATAATATATTTGACAACAGATAAAATTGATTTTAAATAAGGTTAAACATGAACATTGAAGCTGTTTAATGTTAGCAGACAGGTTTTACAATTAAAATAATTATTTTTGGTTAAATATGCGTAATATTTACGTGTGAAACAAACCCTTTTATCTCTTGTAAACATGTTGTAACAATTTCTACAGTTTATAGCAAAGTATTTGTACCATTTATACGTTTATAAAGTGTTTGTTTGCACCRCGCYACGTTCTGCTCATTGATTTCAATAGTTAGCATTAGCATTAGCTCAATGCATAAAAATCCCCCATGTGAAGCCACGCCCAGGTCACATGACGCCCAATCCAGTCATATACTGTACATCGATGGTCATAATGTTCTCCAGGTGCACTGCTGTARCACTACAACCTGTTCTCCTGCAGAACAGGAGCCAGTGTTTGGAGAAAATAACAGTAAGGACAGATATCCTCCAAGTTAAAGAAAGGAACATTACTGCACTGATCTCTAATTATGATGAACAATAAAAAGATTAAGCACGTGTCTGCTCAGATAAACACTGAACCTGTTCAGGGTTAATCTGCTCAGTTTCTTCCTCCAACCTTGCTCCAGCCGCAGTGATCCTCAACTCCGTCGACAGACAAGGCGATCATCTTCACGTTCCGTTTCTGGAACTCGTCTGCGAGCTTAGCGGCACACGCTAGCTCCGTGGTGCAGACAGGAGTGTAGTCCCTGGGGTGGGAGAACAGGATGCCCCATCTGCAGAGGGAAAACAAATATATATATATTATTGTTGCATCATTTGTGCGAGGCTTGCTCCGACAAGCTGCATACAAACATGGGAATCCCTGCAGACGTGCAGAGGAGGGTGTGTCTGATAGTTTCTGTAATAAATCAGAGAGAAATAAAAACTGCTCGTCTGTTTTTGTCTTCATGTGATTGATCACACGAGCCAGAAGCCACAGAAAAGCAGCTCGCCTCAGGCAGCATGACGATCACCTGATCAGGAGTGTGGGAAAGGTCAGAGGCCTACTAAAATCTGCACAACAGCTGTTTTAATCTTGGAAACATTTGTTCTTTGGATTAGGCTGCCTCTGAAAAGCTACGGTTCCCACAGAGAAACAGGTTTATTGTGCACTCATACCTGGGTTATGTCTTTTTATGTATTTTAATCTAAATAGTTGTAATGATGTTTATCTACTATAAAAAGGTGTTTAAATTAAACAGAAGCCCCAAAGAGTGCACTAATGGGGGAAAAAAAATCCAGATTTATCCCAAATTATAGCTTTATAAATGGCAAATTTGAATTAATCGATTAAATGTGTTTATCACCCAACCTTATCCACTATTGGAATGGAGATGTTAGAAACAGGTTTCATCTACTCTGAAACAATTTTCATTATTTGAAACAGAATTTAAGTTATTGTAAAGATGTGCCACAGTGCTGCTCATCTTGAAGGGTTTCTGAAAGGAAAAAGGCTTTATATGGAAAACAGCGTGTTAGTTTAAAAGCACCATAATTAATGTACTTTATATGTTTCTACCTGCTTAAATGAGTGCAGAACATTACCTGCAGCCGGCTCGTTCTCAGGCTTTACATGATAGTTTGAGGAAAATCTGAGCTATAGCACTTAAAGATATCTGTGGTGTGTAAATGTCTGCAACTTTAACATGTGTTCAATTAACAAAAGACTTCAGTTTAATAAGAATAGCCCACTTAATCAAATGTTTACCTACCTACCTACACACAGTGGGGAGACCAAGTATTTGATACACTGTTGATTTTTCAGGTTTTCCCACTTGCAAAGCTTGTAGA
>NW_013952736.1:621113-622238 GCF_001266775.1 Austrofundulus limnaeus
ACACACACACACACACACACACACACACACACACACACACACACACACACACACACACACACCACCTAATCATGGTTTTAGAATAATTGTTGCATTTTTAATGTAGTTTGTAGTTTTAGCTTGTTTTTCTTCTTGTTACATGTTGAAAAGTCAGACAAAGACAGGTCCACAGCTCAGTGTGTTGTTTCACAAGATACGATCAGTTTGACCACGTGACGACGCAAAGTCAGCAGAGCTTCCAACATTAGCCTAAAGAAGCCCTCAACGCACGCGCACTTACGAGTCTCCCAGAAAGTCGTGGAACTTGATCCTTCCGGTCGTGGTGTCGGCCTCGAAGTTCGGCAGCTCGTCTCCCAGCAGCAGTCCAGGCATGGTGGGCTCTGACCTCACTGAGCACACGACACTAACGTGGTTATCCGCACACAGAAACACTGATGATGGCTGAACTGCCGCTCATGAATGGACCCGGATAGGGGCGGGGCTAACGGAAACCACAGACCGACCAATCAGAGAGCAGGCGTCAGACACGTGTTTAATAAACAAACACTCTGAGAGATGTATTACATGTAGAAAATCACGCAGTTAAAAATACACAATTAAATACATCTAGATTTATTTTTTGAAGTATTTGTATTTGTGTTTTTATATTTCACTCTATGTCAAGTAAAATAATACAGTAATAAAAAGTATTTCAGGTCTTTTATGATGGGATCTGCCATGTTTGTAATTGTTCAATTTAATCTAAAGGAAAAAAATTAACAAATAAGATCTAAGTGCATCTTCACACGAGATTTATCTTCTTTTTTATTAGCAAAAAAATAACAAAATCAATACAAGGCAGTTATCAACAGACAWTTGAACACATAAACAAAAGCCAGGGGGAATATTTCATACAATAATATTTAATAAAGTTCACAAATGAATCATTTATTTTTTTAAGTTTTCTCATTATTAGAGTTAGATATTTTTATGACATATTGTTAAAACTCCTTTTTAAACACCAGAAAAGAGGGAGTGAAATTATTAAACATGGATTTGTTTGTGTGGTATTTTCCATCAAATTTACATCATACATTTGTATCTGTTATTTACACAAGATTATATATATCCATCCATCCATCCATC
>NW_013952736.1:623238-624823 GCF_001266775.1 Austrofundulus limnaeus
ACATGTGAGAAAATCCAGCCGTCATTTGTCAGCTGAAATACTTTTTTGCAGGATTGTTGACATTTTAAGAAGAGAAGAAGAATTCTGTCAGCTTGATTCATTCTGGACTTTACTATTTGACTCATTAGCACCACTAGTGTTTGAACACAGAACTGCATCCACCATCATCACCCCCCAGGTAAAAGACAGGTGAGTGACAGGACAGGGGCACTTCAGGGGGCCAATGCCAAACCCCTTACTTCTCATTTTCTCTCATCATGTAGTTTTATAACTTTGTGTTGTTTATTTTTGCATCATGTGACTGTTGTTGYGGCTTTTATTGTGTATGTCTTTTAGTTTTTTATATAATGTTTGACATTTTGCTCTGAAGTTGTATATAAATAAAGCTGGATTAAATTCTATTGTGAAAGGTAATTCAGCTTTAATGCACCTACATGACTGTGTTTTAATCCACTTCATTCCTCTTCCTGTCCTGCAGGTCTGCTGCTGGACCTGATCCTGGTCGGTTCTGTGAAGGCCGTGGTGCGTCGACGTCGCCCGGCTCATAACCAGATGGACATGTTCGCCACGTTCTCTGTGGACCGCTACTCCTTCCCTTCTGGTCATGCCACCCGCGCCGCCATGTGTGGGCGCTTCCTGCTGGCTCACCTCGTGCTGGCCCCCCCTGTGAGGGTCCTGGTCGTACTGTGGGTGGGCCTGGTGGGGCTTAGCCGAGTGCTGCTGGGAAGACATAATGTTACCGATGTTCTGTTTGGATTCTGGATGGGATACTGCCAATACAACCTGCTGGAGATGCTGTGGCTCTCTCCTCAAGCTCTGCAGGGCCTCCTGGGACAGCTGGCCTAACTATCAACCACAGCTGGCCTAACTATCAACCACAGCTGGCCTAACTATCAACCACAGGAAGAAGAACGATGCTGGAATATTAAGAGTTCCTGTACCCGTTTTTAGACTGAAGCAAACTCCTTTGATTAGAGAGAAGAGCTCAGTGTAACACCTTTTCTGACTGATTCATCAGGTTCTGAACCTCCATCTGACCCCTAATTTACACTAGATGTGGCTGTGCTGCGTTGTGCTGCGCTGCGTTGTGCTGCGCTGCGCTGCGGTCCGACCTCCACAGCAAACACACACCCATTCTAATCAATGAGAGTATTGATCTGTATAAGTGGATTGGACATCACGTGACACATCATGCACCACACAGGTACCATTCTATGCATTGAGTTTTGACTTGGGAACATCCATGAATGGTGGTAAAAAGGGGATGCAGCAGACACTCATGCAAGGAATATCAAAAATAGATGCAATATTTTGCCAAAAATTGTCAACACTACAACAACAAGATCACAAGATCAAAGTTATCACATTTTACAGGTCATTAAAATATTTTTATTTTAAAAAATGTCGGAGATGCAGAAAGTAGGTCAGTTATGCAGCTTGATTTTGACAACCTTATGTTGGGTAAACCAAGGAAAAGACAAATTTGCTGTTCCAACAAATTATTATATTTTTTATTCATATTGTTATTACGTTAGGATAACATTGTGAGAGATAAATATAATGGACAACAGTCAAATTACCTTTA
>NW_013952736.1:625823-626167 GCF_001266775.1 Austrofundulus limnaeus
GACCTCTGTGCCCTTCCCTGGATCTGCTCTGGTATGGCGGGTGCCGCTGAGGCCCATAAGTTTGTTGCTGCTGGCCCCGGGGGCTGTACGGGCAAAATCTTGATAAGATTTTGTTCAAGTTTCTATGGAAAAATTAGGCACATAAACTTAAAAAATCTGTTCTTTCAAATTCATTAGCTGAAGGAGCTCTAAATGTTTGGACTTTTTCCATCTTTAATCAGATGTTAAAAATTAATTGGATTAAAAGATTTCTAAAAAATCTAAATTGTGTGTGGAATATTTTCACTAATCATTTGTTTAGTAAAGTAGGGGTCTAAATTTTTTATTGTGTTGTCCTTTCACAG
>NW_013952737.1:0-1211 GCF_001266775.1 Austrofundulus limnaeus
CAAAACTTTACAACTGTCAGGATTTTAAAGCTTGGTTCGAATTTTCCGCAGAAGGGTGGAAGCTATGACCATTTGATCATGTATTTTGTAACCTCAGACAGAGTGAGAAATCACTATTTTGTTTTTCTAACTGAGTAAATCAAGATCTTGACAATGGCGTAAACATTGCAGTAATTCAATCAGAAGAGAAAACCATTTTTTGTTTGACATTTCATTTTTTATATACATAAAAAACAGAAAACGGGTGAAAACTAAAATGTCCACAGGGTGTCACTGTTGACTAGCAGATGAATCTTCTGGAATTCTTTTAAAGCTAGTCCTGTTCACCCATCTCAGCGGAGACCACCGTCCCTTGGGACCAGGATGTTGATTGTAATCTGGGCCCTGCAGACAATCAAGTTTGGCCAAACGGCCATTTTGAGGCACTTCAAAGGATTTGACGAAGGAACTTAATGAGGGGTCCCAGTTCCTGTTCTGTTTACGACCAGCAGGACGTGAAGATAGAAAAGGCCACTGTCCTCCTATACTGAGATTGGGGGTAGGATAAACTGTTTGTACAGGGTTCATGCAGAAGGTGATCTTCCACGTTTGTGCTACAGAGCACTAGCAGCACAAATCATAAAACAGTTACATAATACCAAGTAGTAAAATAACAAACCTAACATTTTAGACAATCATAAAAAGGCAGGATCTGTAAGAATAAAAATAACATTATTTAAAACACATATTTTAACATTACGATACATCATGAATAATTTTAAATTAATTAGATTTGAGACATTCTGAGTTCAGAATTGAGATGGTTCAAATGTTGTTCTTCTCAAGACATCATTGATTCTGTAAAGTGCATTAATCTATCCTGCAGCTAAACATCCCCACATTATTTATTTATTTGTTTGTTTACAGACATAAAAACATTAAACATTATAAACTAAAGTAAATCAATTACTGAATGAAAAGGGTGCAGAAAGAGGAAAACAACCTTATAACATCTTTATTATATTATTAATCAAAAAACTACATCAAACAATAACTCAAACTTGAGCAATCTCCATATTTGAGAAAATAAAATAAAAACTATTAGAAAACAAAAACAAACACACACAACAGTGCTCCCTCCAGTGGCGGCTGGTGGATTTTTCTCCAGGTGGGGCTACATCTCCAAAATACATATCTCAGAAAGTAATCAAACGTCCTAAGTTGTATCATGC
>NW_013952737.1:4716-6774 GCF_001266775.1 Austrofundulus limnaeus
CGGTTGGAATTATCAAAGGTTTTTGACACCTGAGAGACACCGTAGCAATTACTTTGCATTTGGAAGTGTGGGGTGGGGGTGGGGGGAGGACCAGGGAGGATGABTMARCCACTCAACCACTAGATGTCGCTGAAAACAACAAATCCTACACACTGTGCCTTTAACAACTTTTGATTGAATATTAATTAAAAGGTAATGTGTTTTTATGAGCTTTATACTTGATCTGTAATATACCATAATTAGCCAAATCATAATGTTTTAATAATTTCAACTGATGAAATATATTTGTTGAGTGACCACAGCACTTTCTACTGATAGCTCTTTTTTTGTAAAATAAAAATGAGTTTGTTATTGTGCTGCTGTTTCACTGTTAGGATGATATTTTCAGACTTTTCATTATGGTCAAACAGTTCAGTCTCAGTTTCCTCAGACCACAGGACATGTCTCCAACAGGTCTTTGTCTCTGTGTGCATTTACAAACTGTGATCTGGCTTCTTGCTGACTCAGCGTTCTTTCAGCTCATGTTGGTCCAGGACTTGTTTCTCTTTGGATCATGACTCTTTCTGACCAGCTTCACACTGAAACACATTCATCCAGTGAGCTCAGGACATTCTCCTGGTCTTTATACTGTTTGAACTTTCAGGCATTTGGAAATTACACCCAATGATGAACCAGTGTTTTGGTGGTCTGATGTCTTTAGAGTTCCCATGAATGTTGTCAACAAACAAATCAAAAGCATTTAAAACCACAACATCATCATCTGAGGTGTCCCAAACTGTTAAAAGACATAATATTCCTACCGTAGATGAAGTGTCTCACATCAGATTCTTGGAATTATATGAATGTATATTTTGAAAGAACACATTGCAAAAAAAAAGGCACTCTACTGAGATGAACAGTTGAGATATTCTCATGTTCAGTAACAGGAAGTGATGTCAACGGGGAATGTCTGCATGTAAACAGAGCTGCTACAATAACTAACAACAGACTGTAGAGAAGAATCTGATGTTTCTTTAGATGATTTTGAGTCGCAATCAAAGAGATGAAGAAGTGTCAGTTATATAAGAGTGTTTCAATAAACAAAGACCAGGAAGTTCCTTTACTTTAGGAGCTCCCCTTTGATGTCACGTCCTATGTCACTTTGTCTGAGCCAAGTTCAAAAGAAAGAATGCTAATTATGCACAAAGCTGGGTAAAATCATGTGTTTTATGCCTAATGTCCTAAATATAAAAGTGTTTTCTTTGATCTTTTTGTATTTGAAGGATATGTACGTTACATGGACTTTAAAGGAAGTCTTATAGTTAAATAAATTACAAAATAAAAACAGTTTTATGAATTCTAACTGACACTGACCTGAAACAAGAAAGGTTTTGTCTGTTCCAGTGTCAGACGATGAGACAAAATGGTTCTGAACTTTTTAAGCAGCTCAACGCACTACTTCCCACAGTGGATCAGTGGTTACTCCTGTTGCCTCACAGCAAGACGGTCTTCAGTGTGGACCTGTGTGCAGTTAACATGTTCTTCTCATGTTGGTGTAAGKTTTCTGCAGGTTCTCTGAATCAATCACGTTAGTCTTTTCAGACCAAGGCAGAAAAAAAACCCAGATCTTTGACATCAGGAGGATTAGTCTGGTTAAATAAATAAAAAATAAGCTTCAGTTTATGTAAACATCTGTTGTACATGCAGCGCTGAGGTTTTCGTTCTGTGTCCAACTCAATAAATCAACATTCTGCAAAGTTTAAAACACGTGTCAGAGAGTCAGACGGAGAGAGGTGTACATGTTGGCACAGGGAGCGTCACAGAGGACTGAGCTGTGTTTTTACCACAGAGTTACAGCAGGAACACTGATGGGAGCACAACACAACACAGAGACAACACAGACACACAACATCTAGATCTGTTGCTGTGGCAAACCTTTAGGAAAACTTAGGGACACTGGAAAGAATGTGCAGAAAGCTGAACATGGCATAAAGGGAGAGATATTGATCATTTCTGAAAGGAGCATATTCCCTCCTCACACACACACACACACACACACACACACACACACACACACAC
>NW_013952737.1:6784-8504 GCF_001266775.1 Austrofundulus limnaeus
ACACACACACACACACACACACACACACACACACACACACACACACACACACATACACACACACAGGTTTATGAAGCAATGATTATTTCTGAAGCAAAGTCAAACTTGAAATTAACCAACATATTATAAAACAAAACAAGACCATTTATTAACTGCCTTGTCTGATGCAGGCTGTCTGAAGTGCTGCCACACAGGATTTCTTCTTTCAGCCCTTTCTTAAAAGCATTAATAAATAAATAAATTCATGATTTATTTTATCTAGTGCTAAATATTCTGTTTTTATTTGTATATTAATCAGGTTAATATGTATTTTTTACATTTAAAAAATGCCTGTTTTAATATCCCAGCATTTTGATGCAAAAACAGCAACAGGCCTAAATAAAACTGTCAGAGCAACTCAGAGAAAAAGGAGACACACACATCCATCTTGCTATTTTTGTGAGGACTTCACACACACACACGCAGCGCTCATAGACTGCCTCAGTCTGCACCCGTTTTTTTCACACAGGGCAAAAATGCATTTAAACCAGCTGAAGTTAAATTTAGAGCACAGTTTGAAATGTACACCGAAGGAAAACTGCATCACAACTTTTATACTGCRGTCAGAGCAAACGTGATCTGCAGCGTCTGCCTGCTGCACGGCGGCAGCTCTAACGTAACAGCGAGAAAGGACCGAGAGCTTTTTATTTTAATCCAGCAGGGAGAACAATACAGGTGTTCTTCTCTGCCTCCTGTGAGCAGTTCCAGCATTTTTTAAAAGAAAAACAATGTGGACACGCTAATTATAGTGCGGTGTCAAACCGAAAGTAAAAACATGGAGCTAGCTGCGCTCCCGTTCGAAGTAAAACTTRACACACAGCTTTTCTCTCTACCACACATAGTCTGACACAGAGGGCAGAAACAGCTAAATTAGACAGTTAAAACACATTAATATTGTTGTTGGCACTCTGTGGAGATTGTGCCGAGGCTGTCACTGTTAACAGTGAACACCAGAGGGCGCAATTAACAGCTTTCTTTGAGGCACCGAAATTAGAGTTGTGTTTCGGTCTGTGTACTACAGTATATGTTCACTCCGGTGCCATACTGGAACCGAGTTTCGGTACCCAACCCTAGTCGCGCTTGCTGGGGGGAGCGGGGGTTTGCCATGATGCAGTTTACTTGGCATCTGAAAATACATTTCCTCAAAAGTAATTTTAATCTGAAAAGATCTTCACTGAGTGAG
This sequence comes from Austrofundulus limnaeus, assembly GCF_001266775.1. Classification (NCBI taxonomy): domain Eukaryota; kingdom Metazoa; phylum Chordata; class Actinopteri; order Cyprinodontiformes; family Rivulidae; genus Austrofundulus; species Austrofundulus limnaeus. The sequence continues at coordinate 8,007 of NW_013952737.1, forward strand.
AACTAATATTGAGAGCTCAGCAGACAGTTTCAGTTTCACTTTCACCCAGAGCCTGCAGGAGTCATGGGCAGGGTGTGTTGKGAGGGGGGTGGGGGGCGCTCCGCCATGAGGAAGTTCGGCTTAAAGGCACGGCCCCGGGGTGTTTCTGGTCCCTACCTGTTGTTTTGCTCCTCAGCATGGCTTCCTAAAAACGCTGCAGGATTTCTCAAACATGCATGAATGAGTCAAAGCAAGGCTTTGGGCATGTTTTTTATGAGAGTATAACATTATAACATGATATAAAAACTCAAAAAAGTTGATTTTACATATTGCCTCTTTAAAACAGTCCTGACTTTAACCACAGTCATGAAGAAATTTGCTTCTCAGTAACAGATGGGTAAAATTTATGTACAAAAAATAAAACACTGCATGACATTGCAATGCTATTTTATTATTTTCATTTGTTGAATAAATACACTATCATGACACAACTTAGTAAATGTTTGATTGCTTTTGGAG
>NW_013952737.1:9789-15895 GCF_001266775.1 Austrofundulus limnaeus
CACACACACACACACACACACACACACACACACACACACACACACACACACACACACACACACACCCTTTCTTTCTCCCACCTCCTTGTCTGTGTGACTGAGTCCCAGCCCCTGAAGGTGTCATAACTGTGCTCTCTCTCCTGCTCTCACTCCCTCTCCATCACARCCTCTTAGATCTTTAAAAGCCGGGGCTTTGCCGTGTCTCCTTCAGTCTCCGCTCCTGTTCTCTGGCACTGCAGGGGGAGTCGGCCGGCAGAGCATCACAGAAAAACCACGTTTTCAGGAGCCAGGARAGGACGAAGAGGGGACAGCTGCGGCCACATTTAGATTTAACTGACAGGGAGAAACCCTGACAATGTCTCTGCTCTCTCACCTAATGGCCRTTGTGCTCTTACTGATCGGCCCCTGCGGACCGGGGGCTGGAGCCAACCGCTGGGGTCACCTCAAGGTCTGTGCCTCCTGCAAGGACCCTCTGGGGGCAGGTCGGCCCCCGAGGGACCACACCGTCGCCGGCAGCATGGCAGTTCTGGCCCAAGGGGAGCCGTGCGGCGTGTACACCCTGAGTTGTGCCAAGGGGCTTCGCTGCGTCCCCCCACCTAGGGAGCACAGCCCCCTGCAGGCACTGTTGCAGGGAAGAGGCACTTGTGCCAAACACAGCAGRACGAGTCCCACCGAGAGGCCCCACCCTACAGGTAAGACGGACTGCAAGAAGTGGAAGGAGAGAAAAAGCACAGTGAGGCTGTGGCYGAGATGAGAAAGCTAATTTCACTGTGCTTTTATTGTAGCAAAAAGTGAAATTATTTGTTGCATTGACTGTTGTCTAGTGTTTGTGTTGTTCTGTTCCCATCACGGTGTTTCGTTTTCCCTTAGGTCCACATCCCACCCACTTCGGTGAATCTGAAAAAGTAAGTTTTCATTTTATGTCTCTAACAAATGAAGCGATAAAAGCAAGAGAAAGCAGGCTGCGTGAAGCCTGTTGGTACCTGCCGCTGCATCGCGTTTCAGCCAGCTCTCAGTGTTGCAGCAGCGTGTGCACACACTGCTGCTCAGCCGTACGTTTGCTGCATGCCGCATGCTGCTATGCGGCATAACTACCCGAGCGTGGTGTGAGTCAGGAAAGTTTTGCTGCTGCGGTTAGAGAGCCTTGATTAGAAAACTGGTGTTTGAAGTAATATGAAATAATCTTTTGAGCACAAAGTGATCAAAATTCAAGGTGAAGCTTGTGTTGATGTTTATACTGATTCTAAATGTAATATTTGACATACACGTTATTTAAAGACTAGCAATTCTTCACCCATCACCTCTCATGCCAGAGTTTTGATGATCTTATGATGGAAAAATGACAAACCTTAAAATATGTATAAAATGCACTATCTCTTGATGTTATGATGTGTCAGAGCTCAGAGGAAGACTCGGAAGTGACTCAGATTTCCATTTAATTTCAGTAAACCAATTGCCTTTTTAGTGTTGGCTAATGTTGGTTAGTTGCAGTTGTCGTCTTCATTTGGACTGACTCAAAAAGGTATTCAAGTAATTACTTCTTGACAATCTGTGCAGTTGTTAATAGGATGTTTTAACAAACTAACACCAACAGTTAAAGTTAAAGTTTGAAGCAAAGATATGGCACTCAAATGACATGTTTGGGAAGACTCTCATCTACAACCACAAAAAGTTGTTATAACCAATATTGTGATATCTAGGCTGATATAAGGATCAGAAATGTTAACTTTGCTTTGGCACCTATATTGATTTGTTTCCAAATGTTATTCAGTTGTAGATAATCATCCAGGAACTACTTCTACAAACATATTTGATTGATTGACTGATTGATTGATTGATTGATTGATTGGTTGGTTGGTTGATTGATTGGTTGATTAGCTGATTGATTAGTTGATTGATTGATTGATTTATTGGTTGGTTGGTTGGTTAGCTGATTGATTGATTGGTTGGTTTATTGATTTATTGATTAGATGATTGATTAGTTGGTTGGTTAGCTGATTGATTGATTGATTGGTTGGTTTATTGATTTATTGGTTGGTTGATTAGATGATTGATTAGTTGGTTGGTTAGTTGGTTCATTGATTGGTTGGCTGATTGATTGATTGATTGATTGATTGATTGATTGATTGATTGATTGATTGATTGATTGATCGATGGGCTGGTTGACTGACTGACTAACTTTGATTGAATGGTTGATTGGCTGATTGATGTTTGTTTACTGATTCGTTGGTTGGTTGGTTTGTTAGTTGGTTGGTTGGTTGGTTGCTTTGTTGGTTGCTTTGTTGGTTGGTTGATTGATTGATTGTTAAGTTGGTGGATTGATCGGTTGATTAATAAGTTGGTTGGGGAAAATGCACACATAGACAACTCTCCCAGTGTCAATGAGTAATAAAGATTTCGTTTAGCAGTTTTAGACAAGTTCCACAAAGCATATAATTGAGATAATTATTTAATTTTGTAAAGAGATTCACAACACATTTTGCTAACAGATAGACCAAATCCGTCAGTCCGTCCGTTTTCTGCCGCTTATCTGGGGTCGGGTCGCGGGGACTGCAGCCTAAGCAGAGAGACCCASACTTCCCTCTCCCCAGCCACTTGGGCCAGCTCAACCGGGGGAATCCCAAGGCATTCCCAGGCCAGCCGAGAAACATRGTCCCTCCAGCGTGTCCTGGGTCTTCTTCTGCGTCTCTTCCCAGAGGGACATGTCCGGAACACCTCACCTCCTCTTGATGTGGAGGAGCAGTGGCTCCACTCTGAGTCCCTCCCGGATGACTGAGCTTCTCACCCTTTCTCTAAGGGAGAGCCCAGACACCCTGTGAAGGAAATTCATTTCGGCGGCTTGTATCCGCGATCTCGTTCTGTCAGTCGCTACCCAAAGTTCGTAACCATAGATGAGGGTAGGAACATAGACCGACTGGTAAATCGAGAGCTTCGTCTTCTGGCTTAGCTCTCGCTTCACCACGACAGACCAGTACAGCACCAATTCGCCTGTCGATCTCCCACTCCATTCTTCCCTCATTCATGAACAAGACCCCGAGATACTTAAACTTCTGCRCTTGGGGCAGGATCTCCTCCCCAACCCGGAGAAGACACCCCACCATTTTCCTGCTCAAGACCATGGTCTCAGATTTGGAGGCACTGATCCTCATTCCGACCGCTTCACACTCGAATGTGAACCTCTCCAGTTGGAGCTGGAGATCGCGATCTGATGAAGCTAACAGGACCACATCATCCGCAAAAAGCAGAGATGTGATCCTAAGGTCACCAAAAAGGATCCCCTCAACACCTTAGCTGCACCTAGAAATTCTGTCCATAAAAGTTATGAACAGAATTGGTGACGAAGGGCAACCTTGGCAGAGTCCAACTCTCACTGGAAACGAGTCAGACTTACTATCGGCAATGCGGACCAAGCTTTGGCACCGGTTGTGCAGGGACCTAATAGCCCAAATCAATGGGCCTGGTACCCCATACTCCCCCGGAGTACCCCCGACAGGGATCCCCGAGGGACACGGTCGAATGCCTTCTCCAAGTCCACAAAACACATGTAGACTGGTTGGGTTTCGTCTTGGTCGTGCTCTTCCTGAATCCGAGATTCGACTATCTGACGGACCCTCCTCTCCAGGACACCTGAATAGACCTTACCAGGGAGGCTCAGAAGTGTGATCCCCCTATAGTTGGAACACACTCTGCGGTCCCCCTTTTTAAATAGGGGGACCAACACCCCAGTCTGCCAATCCAGGGGAACTACCCCCAATGTCCACACGATATTGTAGAGTYGTGTCAACCAATGTAACCCCACACCATCCAGAGCCTTAAGGAACTCCGGGCGAATCTCATCCACCCCAGCGCCTTGCCACCGAGGAGCTTTTTAACCACCTCAGTGGCCTCGGCACCAGAGATTGGAGAGTCCGACCCAGGGTCCTCAGGTTCTGCTTCCTCATGGGAAGACGTGTCCGTAGGATTGAGGAGGTCTTCGAAGTACAGTATTCCGCCCACCGACCCACAACGTCCCGAGTTGAGGTCAGCAGTGCACCATCCCCACCATAAATAGTGTTGGTGGCAAACTGCTTTCACCCACTGAGACGCCGGATGGTGGACCAGAATTGCCTCGAAGAAGTTAGACCAAGTTTACTTGCAAATTTTTAAACAGAGATCTTGCACCATCTGGTGGTCTGCAGACTATGTATTGGGATCAGATACTACCACACCAAATTTTACCACAATGCTTTTTTAAAATTGGTTGAATTTAAGTCATTCTTGTGTTTTTACAGTCACTTGGCTGTAGCAATCATCTTGAAAAGTGCTGTCTAAAAGGCAATCAGTTGTAGATGTAAATCCAAATGTGTATATAAATCTCATTAAATTCTGTCCATTGGTTAAAGATGTATTTTGGTAAAACATACAAGCAGGAACATAGTTGTCTGCTTTTGCCTTTTAGCTGCAGGCAATAAATATTCTGTGCTGCTTACAGTGGCTGTAGCTCTTTTCTGCTGATGTGGTCACCTGACAGGAGACAGCAGCATGTCACTTTGCTCCTGGTGTCTGACATGTCCCTCTGCACCACAGGCTCCCTGCCGCAAGCTGCTCAACAGCGTCCTGAGGGGTCTGGAGCTGACCGTCTTTCAGTCAGACCGAGACATCTACATACCTAACTGTGACACGAGTGGCTTCTACAGGAAAAAACAGGTAAAGCTTTCACCTAAGAACCACCTGAGAAAAACAAAACAGAAGCTTTTTAACTGTCTGAGCTCAGCTCTACTGACAGGGCCTCAAAAAAACAGTCCTACACAATCAGAAAATCAGAAAAGAAATGTTTATCAGACACAGATAACCTGAGTAAATACAAAAGGAAGTTTTTAAATTATGATTTCATTCATTTAAGGGAAGGTATTATGCAAAACAACCTTTTTAAAGCATTATATCATGTCATAATGTCATTCCCTCATCAAGTGTTGCTTTCACTCATGCATGTTTGAGAAAGCCTTGAAGGTTCACGATTACGATTATTTTTGATTGTTTCTTTTTCAACAAAATGAATTGTAGCCATTTGTCACCAGATGTTATAACTTGACGGCCTTGATGGCCATTTYGCGCAGACACTTGTCTCATTTCAACGTGTTTTTTCCTTTAATAAATATTTCCACGACAATAACCAAACATGTTTATTTCTTTTAAGCATCAGCATTTTTGTCCTTGTATCACACTGTAGCTGCGTTTCCATTGCAAATGTGCAAAACTTTGTCAATATTCTGTAAATGTCGAAAAAACACAGTTTGGCAATTGCAATGTTTCCATGAAGTAAGAAATACTATTAAAGTCACGCGTGAATACCTTTGTTCTCGCAATAAGTCTTTACAAACATGGCGGTAATGGATGTAAACACATGCATATTGCTACCACGACACTAGCGCTCATCATCAGCCATCATAGGAGATGTCGGCGTCTTATCGAGGCTTTCGAGCGACAAGCCTCTTATACTTGGGAGTATGCTGTGTTTTGAGGAAATTGTAGTTGGTGATTTTACTTTCTTTTACTACTTTGGTGATTTTACTACTAATTCTACTTCCTCTTGTCTTCTTTTTCTTCATCTTTTTGCCAGTAGAAACATCCGGTTGTTGATCGCGTGACTCCGTGATGTGAAAAAAGTGTTTCCGTTGCAGTTTTGCAAAATACACCAATCTCGATACGGCCGAAAAACCACCTCATCCAAGTGCAAAATCATTTTGTCGAAAAACATCTTTTTTTTTTTTAAATTGACGTGTTGCTATGGGCAGGGCTGGACTGGGACCAAAAAACGGCCCGGGCATTTTTTGGTCATGGCGGCCCACCATCATTATTTATACAATATACGAATAGACACGACATACCAGAGGACCGGGGCAATTCTAGCATCTGACATTTAGGGGTGCTTAGCCCCCAAAAGGGCTAAGACCCAAGGAAGGATATTTGTAGATGCAGTTTTCTATATCTCATTGTTTATTTACATATATTCACATATGAAGAAGTGTGGAATCACTAAAATTAGAAATATTTTGTCCAAAAATGATGCCGAAAAACTGATTCATGCGTTTATCAGGTCTAGACTGGATTACTGTAATTCTTTATT
>NW_013952737.1:16118-18024 GCF_001266775.1 Austrofundulus limnaeus
GTTTAATGTTTATCAGTACATTACAGAAAATAATGAACTTTATCACAATATGCTAATTTTTTTTGATAAGGAGCTATAGACTTAGACTGCTGGAGCACAAACTGAGCACATTTCTTCACTCTGCTGTTGTCTTTAGTCTCTTCTCTACATGTTTATTGTAATTATTTCTATCAATAACATGTTTTTTCTTTTTGTCTCTTTTCCAGAAGTAGGTGCACCTGGACCAGTTCTTCTGTGTTTACCTGTGTCTCTTTCCTGTCCTCCAAACCAGCCGGTCGAGGCAGATGGCCGCCTGTCCTGAGCCTGGTTCTGCTGGAGGTTTTTTTCCTGTTAATGTGGAGACTTTCCTCTCCACCGTTTGCTCAGGATGGGAGACTGTGATGAAGTGATTCAACGCGGTCTGCTGGCTTCTTCTTTAGATTGTTCTTCTCATGTRGTGCCGTGAGACAACGTATGTTGTGACTTGGCACTGTATAAATAAACTGAATTGAACTGAATTGAAYTGAAATCTGTCGATCTGTGYTTGATWACTCTGGCTGGCTTTCTCAAGCACCAGGATGTGTGACACAAAAAAATTGAATTTTGGAACTGAAAGTGAAAGTAGTCTAACTGAATTTTGATAAACCAAATACAGTTTCAAAGCAAATTAATTCAAATTCAAATAATTAAATTCAGTTTCATTTTAGTGAAATTTCTTTTCAAACGAATGCATTCAATTTCAAATTATGTACATTCAGATTMWATCGGAACAATTCAAATTCAATTCCTGCTGCCAAAATATTGATCCCATATGTTTCTGTTAAGCAAATTTATTTTCGAAATTCTAATTTGCACATTTTCATGGTCAATGGAAACACAGCTTGTAACTCTGTTGTCTTAGTAACAGAACATAACTTCAAAATAAATAAAGATGTTGTCACAAATCCTTTTGTGTCCTAAAGTTTTCAAGTGTCATTTTTAACTTACTGTTTGTTGTACAACAATGAAATCAATTAATTTGTCTTCATGACAGTCAAACACAGTGCTGGGAGTGCGATGGTTTGGATTTAGCAATGTTTTTTTCTCTCCAGCCTGTAAAAATCTCTGTCTATTTGCTCTGGTTTCCCACAGTGCCTCTCCTCTAAGGGCATGCAGCGCGGCCACTGCTGGTGTGTGGATGAGCTCGGCCTCCGCCTGCCCTCCCGTGCTAGAGAGGATGGCTCTTTGCCATGTGACAGGGAGTGAGGGACAGGTGCGTCCCACCGCTCTGAGCCTGGAGGGYGAGGAGAAGCTGGAGCGCAGGGAGAGGTGGGTGGTGTTAGCATGTGATAGGCACYGCCTGGACAGGAGGTAGCAGGGATAAACCACTTTCTGTAAGGAAACACGCATCAACATCCTCTCTCCCTCTCAGCAAGACACACATTCCTCTCAGTGGAGCGACAATAAGACCTGCCTGAATGTTGGACAGCAGCCGCAGCGGAGTCCTCTGCTCACCAACGCTCTACGAACTGCCTCAGCAATCCAAGCAGTGTTTCTCTGGATAATCCCTGCCTCTTGTCCTTGCTTTCTGAYAGGTTTTATGTTTTTATTCCCTTCTTTGTTTTGGTCACTTTGTAGGCTAGCTGACACTGCCTGTGTTTGTTCTGATCTCAGTGGGCTGAAATACTGTTACACAGGTGACAGGACACAACATGTGTCTGCCTCACCATCCTCTCCCCCTTTTCCAAAGATACACTGATATCTCTACTCACAAAATACTGCTTTATTATTTAAAAAAATTTTGTTAATGTTTTTCATTAAGTACTACTAGTTTACTCTGCAACATATTTATTCAGTGGGTTACAAAATCATCGATCCCTCTTAGTAATCTTTTTTTACTTTGTTGCCTTACAACCTGGAATTCAATATATTTTTAATTCTAACAAAT
>NW_013952737.1:21884-25573 GCF_001266775.1 Austrofundulus limnaeus
GTGTGTGTGTGTGTGTGTGTGTGTGTGTGTGTAAGCCATGGTGATAGGTTCCTTCAAAAAGAACCTGTAAGATATTTGCAAATATAAAAATAAACTAAAATAACAGAAATAAAAACAGAGAAGAATAAAACATATATTATTATAAAATCTGATGTTGTGTGTTCTTTATGAGACAAGAAATATTTCAGACTGAAGTTTAAAGGGGCAATATCATGTAAAATCAACTTTTTTGACTTTTATATCATGTTATAATGTTATCCTCTCATCAAAAACATGCCCAGAGTCTTACTTTGACTCATTCGTGCATGTTTGAGAAATCCTGTAGTGTCCTGAGGCAGCAGGCAGGGGAGCAAAACCCACCTGTGGGGACTAGAACCTCGTTTTGGGACCAGGAGGTTCTTAAAGAGACAGAGACCAATTTCAAGGTGTTTAGAAACAGATATGATGAGAAGTCAAGTTTATTTTCTATTTAAACACATAAACAACATTTTAATGACAACTGGAGGGGATATAGTTACTTTATTATGGTATAGAATTTAAATAAATGCCTGAGAAACATACTATTGCCCCTTTAACCATGTTGTTGTTGTTGTTGTTGTTGTTTCAGCTGCTTCATCAGCAGCCTCAGGATTAAGATTCATGTGATGAAGCTGAGGGACCAAGTTAGAATATTTTTGGTCAAACCATGAAAATGAGGTTCTGCCCAAACTGATGAGATCTTGCAAGATGAGTTAAAGTTCACATGAGTGTTTGGGACAATGCTCAACAACAACCAAGTCAAATTTAGCAGAACATTTGTAAAAATGAATGTGTAACAAATAAACAGACATAAACACAAATAACAACTGGAAAAGAAACAACACGTTTTGTGAAAATGCAGTGTAAATACTGAGGACTGAATGGCTGAACTGAACTGTTAAAGTTAAAACAAACAAGAGAAATTAAGATGAAAAAAAATGAAACCTAAAAAAAAAACATTCAGACCAGATGCCCAATTCTTTGATATAAATATAAATATAATGAGCAGAACAGTAGCTAAAATGAGCAGAACTGTAGATAAATTTATCAAAACAAGAGCTAAATCAGTCAGAACACATGCTAAAATGAACAGTAGCTAAAAAAAGAGTAGTAGCTACAAATCAAAATTGACAAAACCATAGATGGATTCAAGCCTTTTCAGTAGTTTATTAAATGTTTTGCATACAGCATACAGAGCATACAAAGGTGACTGCAAAAGTTAAAGCTAAAGTTTTAGTGAAGGTTGTGTGCAGTGTGTACCTAAACAGCTTCAATGATGGCCACAGTTTTTTGTGGCACTACCAGAGGGCCCGAGCACTGCACACCTACTCACTTGAAATGTACCGGTTTGAGAAGCCTTGAGGTCAGACTCCTGTGTGGTTCTGATTCTAGGAAAAAGTCTCAGTTGTTTATGTACTTCAGTAAACTTCTCATATTGAGTTTTGTGCAGCGTTGTGTAGTGACTTAAAACCCTTCATGTCAGTGTCTCTAAGCAGACTAAACACAGGGTTGACTTGAAATTCTGTCAAAAATGTATTGATGCAATTTTTTTATTTTAACTTTTTTAAACACAAATAAATAAATTACAGGGGTGGGGGGCTCATTGGCATGCAGTTGCTCATCCTTGTTGTGAATCACTTTCAGCAACAAACACACCCATGTTCTGTTTCTGTTAATATCATGGAATATTAAACATTTTGAGTTTACTGGTTGGTGATGGCAGTAGCAGCTGTTTTCCWGGAGTTGACTTCAAAACTTGATCATTTGAAGAAATACATCCAGTCACTATTTGTTGTAAGTTTTATTAAATCCATTCAGCTGTATCATGAGATATTTTGCTAACAGACTCGGGTAAAAACACTATCGCCCGCTTTTCAGGAGTTCAGCAGAGGAAACTTATAAATTTAAAAACAAGTTACAGAGTAGTCTGTCTGAACGACCCTCTTTTACAGGTTTCATCGACTGGTTTGACGCAGCCGTCAACTCAAAAACCACTTCTTCAAAACAGTTAACAAAGAGGTCTAAACGGTGACACAGTGGTCAAAATGACACATTTTGTTTGCAAAAGGCACTAACTGTGTCATAACATTTAAAATATGGAACAAAAGCAAACTTTGCCTTCAAACAACTCAACTTTGACACAATGTATGAGCACCTCCAAACAATCTTTACACAATGGGCAACAAAATACAAAATACAGCCCTCATGTGTGAATCAGTGCACCATTGCTTGTCATTGTAGCCTGTGACTGTACGTAGCTTACATGCCAGTGCTGTTTGTAGTCAAATTTACCCTCTAGCAAAAATGCATCCAGAACCAGATATGGTTTGATGCAAATTTTATTGATTACATTTTTTCCAGACGGTCTGACAAATGAAATACAGTTTTTACTGATTGCTTTGACCTGTTTGAATAAACTGGGAACCTTTCAGTCTTCATCATCACCATCTCAAAAACAATAAATAAAAACTGTATTCCAACAAAGAATACATGGAAATAAAAATAAAATCCTTTACTGTGTGAGAAATTAGGTAAATAAAAAACAGTCTTTTACAGTAAAGAACAAAAATTTATAGTAGGCCTTTAGATTAGATCTTTATTGTCATTGAACAGAGCACAAWGAAATTACAGTACAGAACAACCATTCAGAAGAAGACAAAAGATAACTGTGGGATAAATCTTGTGCCMGCAGGAATTAAATTTGAATTGCTCAGACTGAATCTGAATGTGCATAATTTGAAATTGAATGCATTGGTTTGAAAATGAATGTTACTAAATTGAAACTGAATTTAATGGTTTGTATCTGAATGAATTTGCGATAAAACTATATTTTGATTTATTAAAAATTCAGTTTGACTACTTTCACTTTCAGTTCCAAAATTCAGATATTTGTGTCCCACATCCTGGTCCTTGAGAAAGCCAGCCAGAGTAATCAAACACAGATCCACAGATTTACGTTTCACTTTGGTGAAATTTCTCTGTGGGATAAATCTTGTGCCAGCAGGAATTGAATTTGAATTGCTCCGATTGAATCTGAATTCTGTATGTAACAGRGTTGATGCAATCCACCGTAAAAGTGACAAAAACAAAGTTATTTTAATGCACTGATTAATTTTAAATGTTACATTTACATCACGTCATGGATCACATATTGATCAGATGCTGCTGCTGACTGATCCATCAAAGATTACAACCATCCATCAAATACATTATTTTGTAAACTGAACATTTTGAAATTCCATGATTTGGTTGACTATAATATTTTACTGTTTATGTACAAGGCTCATAAAAACAGATTACCTTCCAACATTCAGGTAAACTTTGTAAAAGGAGACAGTTGTTATTATTTTAAGGGGATGGAAATGTTTGTGAAGCCGTATTTTCATACTTGCTTGAGAGAAATATGTACTTTAATTCAGGGTATAGTTTAATCCAGGGTATAGTTTAATCCAGGGTATAGGATTGTGGAACGGTCTGGAGGATGATCTTAAAAATGCCAGATCTATGTATATATTTAAGAAACAGATAAAAGCTAGTTTTCTGAAGGTATGTGGGAAAGTAAAATAAGAAGCTATATGAATTGTTGTTTGAGTTTATGTTTTTATTTTTTATTTTTAATTAATATTGTTTTGTAAATTATGTTTCGTTTGAATATATTCTGGGGATAAAAG
>NW_013952737.1:26812-28727 GCF_001266775.1 Austrofundulus limnaeus
GGAGTGTGGGCCAGAGTATCTAACCTATATTCATGAATATAGTCCTGTCTCCTTTAAAATTTTTTATTAAGACTTTTTTTACCTTTTCATGTTTAACTAATACCTTTTCCACTTTTAATATCTCTATATCACATTTCTTTAATTCTTGTTTTAACTTTTCTCAAGTCTTCTTATATTGTTTTACTACATTCTACTGTTTCCACGCCCTTATCGCATTCACAATTTCCTGTTGGGTGTTTGCCTAATAAATGCAATGTTTTATTCAAACCTGTGTATCCCAATTGAAACATTGTCGTTATTACTTGTTCTTTTCTATTTCCTCCTTTTATTTTCATTTTTCCAACTTTCTGCTGTATTCTAAACAAATGACGACCTTTATTACCCTCCTCCCAAATCCATTCAGATCTTATTTGTTTCTTAATAATAGATTTCATTTCAGATTTACTAAATRCAACATTCCTAACTCTATCTTGTTTTAACGATTGTTTAGCTAAATAATCTGCCATATCATTCCCTTCTATATCTTTGTGAGCAGGTACCCACATGAATCTAACTATTATTTGTTCAATGAAAACTGTAACAGCATTTGTCAGAAAAACAACACGTGTCCGCCCACATTTATGTCACCTGACACCTAAAGACCAATTTTCATTGGGTCCTGAAGCTGTCAATCATAAACACACCACGTGGTAATCGGAAAAAAATRACAAATATGGGCTCGAGGGGGCGGTGGTGTGTTTCCTGTCAGTGTCAGCGGTTGTATCTCTGAAGTTAACACCTGAGTGAGTCAGTAATGATTACTTCAGCAGCTTAAACTGTGCTTTAGTAAAACAGCGTCGGTTTAACCATCACAGTCTGGCGCGTGACCTCTGATTTTTGGAGTGAGCTCCGCGAGCAGGAGCCGCCGCTGACGAAGGCTTGTTTAGCTAAAAAGAGAAGCGTCACCGCCTGTTCGCACCAGACACCCAGGTCTCCAGCTGCAACCAGGGCACGGCCATGGCTGCCCTCGGTAACTCGGGAACCACGAAYCTGGCCCCCAAGACGAAGACGAAAAAGAAGCACTTTGTGCAGCAGAAGGTGAAGGTGTTTCGAGCGAGCGAGCCGATCCTGGGCGTCTTTATATGGGGCGTCAATCACTCGGTGAGAAGCTAACTAATGCTAATGTTTGTGTAGCCTAAAGCTAACTCCTGTTAGCRTGTTGTTGTTAGCTTGACAGGCAGCTTGCACATGACATGTCCATTGACAGGTGAACATGTGAAGGTTTCACAACTAAATATGTGACAAAAGGTTCACTGTCACTACCTTTACAACTTATTTTAACACAGGTGACTTGGGTTTACGTCAAACTTTACAGGTTGGACCCATATTATTATTAGTAATGTAGTCTGTTAATTTCTAGATAGACATCAAATTTTTGTATTTCTGTTCAGTTTTTGTCTTTTATTTTCCCAGATTACATAGTTCCACCATCAATACAAAGAGTATTTGTTTGTGAGAAGCAGTAATAAACAAAAACAACCTAAGATGCTTTAAAGGGATCCCCAATTAGTTGTAACATTAGACTTTATTTAATAAACATATATTTTAACTGTAAAATAAAGACTGTGAAAATACTGTCGGCTGTTTAGTTTTGCACATTTTTAAAAATATAATTTAACACAGATGGAGCCTTTTTATTTTACACACAAAGCATTCTGGGTAAATGATGACGTGGGTAGGTCATCGGTGCGAGGCTGCTAGCGAGCTATATCCACCCTGAAGGTTAATCTTGGACAATATCTGATGATCGACTCTTTGAAATGAAACCAGAGAGCGTTGACAGAGAGGTAGAAATGACTCGGCCTGTAACTGAAAATATGGATGGAGGACCTCAGTTTAAGCTTGTTTGTCACACCAGCACCGAGCTAATACATAT
>NW_013952737.1:29256-31880 GCF_001266775.1 Austrofundulus limnaeus
ATAAAATGGCTCCATCTGTGTTAAAATATATTTTTAAAAATGTGCAAAACTAAACATCCTACAGTATTTTGACAGTCTATACTTTACAGTTAAAATATATGTTTATTAAATACAGTCTAATGTTACAACTAACGATTAATTGTGGTATTTAGCCTATAACGGTTAGTTTGATGATTAATCCCCTGGACACCCTTATGTCCTAGTCACATGACCAATTTAGTGGGTAAGATTTGCTCTTCGTAAAAATCTATTCCAAATCATGTCAAAATTAGACTTCAGGCTATACATCAAATTTTAAATTGTGTTGATGGATAAATAAATTACAGAACTTTTTTTTAAAATCATCATATTTGAAGTGGAGAGGAGCACCGAGTGGACTGACCAGAGAAATCTCCAGTCAGTCCGCCTGGTGGCATTAATCATATTAATCGTCAAGTGCCAAAAAATAATCAATTAATATTTTTCTGACGATTAATTGCACACGATACGATTATGCCCAACCCTAGTACGCAGTCAAGCCACAGTACATTTTTTAATTTATTTTATTTATTTACCGTTATTTAACCGGAAAGTCCCTTTGAGATCTGAGATYTCTTTTTCAAGGGAGGCCTGGGCTTGAAGGCAACCTATTGTACATGTTTTGTGGGGTGGGGGAAACCGGAGAAAACCCRCGCAAGCATGAGGAGAACCTGCAAACTCCACACAGAAAGACCCCAGGTCCGAACCAGGGATCGAACCCAGGACCTTCTTGCTGTGAGGCGTCGGTGCTAACCGCTGAGCCGTCATTCTGCCCAAATCAAGACACTTGTATAAATAAAACATGACCTTATTGTGGAACAAGAAGTCATTTTTTGCATTAAAAGAAAGGCAGGATTTGCTTCTGAAGTAAAAACATTGAGTCTTTACTAGATATTAAATATGTGGTGTGAAGTAGAGACATTTTTTACATAAAATTTACGTAGGAAAAATAAAATGAAGGATAGACCAGGACCAGAGATTGTGACAACAGCTACWGAAGCTGTAAAATCGCTGTAAGTGTCTTCCTCTGGCTTCATCAAATAAATACAGTCAGCCCCACGCTGTTTATTAAGTTTATGGAAATCTACAAAATTTACGTAGGGAAATAAATTACAGATGGGGAATGAAGATTGTGACAACAACACACAACAGCTACTGAAGCTGTAAAACTGCTTCCCAGCGGCTGAAGTCCAGCTAAGCAGGTTGGTGGCATCAAAATAACTCCCTCACCCTTTGGTCAGCTGCAACAACCTGTTGAACATGTGCAGTAGTTTCATGTTTCACCACCGCACCTCAGAAATGCTTCAAAATATAAAAAGAACGAAGTGGAGAGAAAGGAGAAAATGAGTMAACAGTTCAAGAGGAAACTGTGGTTAAAAGAGGAAARTTCAMGTCACCAGTTTAACAGAATTAATCAGCCTTTTTCCCTGCTCCTTATTTCACATAGGTAAAACAAAAAACTATTAATAATTATCAATATTGGCTGATATTAAACAATTATATTGTGATATTTTTCAGCCAAAACTATATATTTAAAAGTAATGAACTGATCCTTGAGGTGCTGGTTTTAGTTATTTAGAKAGGATTTGAGGATAGACCTTCATCTTGGATCAGTTTTTCAATCATCTGGTTGTTTTGATGTCTGATGTTAATAATCCTCTGCATCATATAATCAACTGTATCAAGAGTTTTTAACAGATTCATAAAATGTGTTAATGTTGAACTTTATGTAAAAAGCCAAAAACATCATTTACTATTAAGGTTTCAGTGGAGGCAGGGCTTATAAGGCTGAGTTTCACCTGAAACTCATCAGACTGAAGAAGTCTCTTGGAGGAGAGACGAAACGTTTCACTAAAGAACCACCCATCCAGAGGACCTACTTATTTTTTCTTTTTGATACTTTTAAGTAGGAATGCGCGATACAAACGATATATGGTAGAAACAATATAAATTTGTCCWATGATAGAGATCTGTAGTCTACCGGCCAACCGCACAATTGTTTTTGATGATGTAACCGGCTGGAGTCAAAACAGAGGGAGCGTGGCTGAGAGCGCAAATGAAGAGGAGGAAAAAACTTATCCTGACCTGGTTCTGGTGTGTAAAAATGAACACCGAACTGTTTACATATTTACGTGACGGCGCGTCTTCCGGTCGGATGCCGACTGACCACGTTGCCTGCAGCAGGAGGAGCGCGTGCCACGGCATGTGTGAGGGGCTCGACACAGGGGAGGCGACGTTGCTCGCTCTCCATTCATTTCCACGCAGCGAGGCGACTGTCAGTGCAGGTGAAGTCAGTGCTCAGGTGGGACGCACAAAAATCAGTCTGGACCTCGTTTCTCCTGCGGTCATAGCGCGACGACGCACGGCCGAATGCATGCGCACTCCAAAGCGCGACTATAATGATTGTCACCCCGCCAGAGCGCGCACAGATTAAACAGGTGGAGTGCAGAAAAAATAATCTGCAAAGTGTGTAGAAAGGAATAAATACAAGCAATTTGTTTTACCACCTTAAAACGAAGCAGGTTATTCCAAACACAACATCCAATGGATGCAGATATCTGTTACATTAAAGTTATTGTGTGTGTGTGTGTGTGATATATATACAG
>NW_013952737.1:32809-41668 GCF_001266775.1 Austrofundulus limnaeus
GATATTGCCCCTTTAACAATGTTAATTTTTTATTTATATAAAATATATATTTTAGTTGTTTGTACAGCTAGGTCTCCAGAAGCTTGACCAATGCAGGCTGTTTGAAATGGGCCTGTAATTGTTTACTTCCATCTGGTCACCTCCTTTGAACAAGGGGAGCACACGGACACATTTCCATATTAAAGGAATTTCACCAAAGTCCAGAGAGAGGATAAAAAGACAAGAGACGGTGTAGTAAATGCATCATCCAGCTCTGAATCCTCAGAACCTGATGACTTTGTGAAATCTAAAAATGTAAAGTTATTGTGAAACTCTGAAACCGTTACTTAAAATCATATCACCCTCAGTCTTTCATGCCTAAATTTAGGATTAAAATCATCTTGTGTGGACAAATAACAGAGCTGTCTGTTTTATTTTGGTCAAGCCTTAAAAATGTGTCAAATTTCAAGTGTTATCTGGAAATGTTAAAAATCAATGTGTTGATGCTCTGCTGCTTCCATACTGAATTTCAGTTCATTAACTGTAAAATTATAAGATATTTTTGAGTTTGTTCATGTGGTTTATTTATGTCAGCCATCTTGGATTAGTTGATAATGATAACATCCTGAATATTTCATCAGGATTTGTCTGGTGGCTCATGAGATATTTTGCTAACAGACATGCTTGCTTCTTTAATAGTTGATGGCAAAGTTTTAAACAAAGTTGTGGTGCTGCAAGTGCTTTGACTTTGTGATTAGGATGTTCCTCAACTAGTACTAGAGCAGATACATCAGTCTTAGTAAATCTGACTGAGCTGTGGCCATTTTGTTTTTTCTTCATGGTCAGTTTGCTGTGGCAGCCATCTTGAATCGAGTTGACTCCAAAAGGCTGGTCATTCAGGACATGGCTAATCCAGAAAATCAAACAACGAGGCTTCTGTTATGTTGTTGAAGACTCCTCACTTCCCATCCTGGATCTTCCTCGATTAAAAAAATAAATAAATAAAACTTGGAGATCCTGGAATTCAAGTCTAACTAAACTGCAGGTGAAGCATTATTATGTCAGCTGGCGTCAGATTCAACTCATTCCCCACACATGTGAGTCATTAGAGGTTCTGCCTGACTCACAGAGAGGAAAYTGACTGGGTATCAGGCTGGTGATATCACATCATTTTATTGTTTGGTGTAAATGGCTTCTTTCACCCTCTCTCAAACCAAACATGTTGGTCTTCAGCAGATTGTCCTTATCCTTCAGGTGTAGGTGGACAGCATGGGGGTCCTGTAGAGATGGGCTATCCTCTGTCCGAGGGTCCTGTCAGGTTTGAAAGTCATTTGGATGTTATGGTTTAGGGCTGCCACAAACGATTATTTTTATAGTCGATTAATCACCAATTATTTTTTTCGATTAGTCGACTAATCGGATCATACGTTTATTGAATATAAAACATACAGCTTATTGCGCCAGAATGCAGCTGCTGTTATATAACCGTTAGATTTTAGCTTAGAGCTGGGCGGTATGATCTCAAATTCATATCACGATATAAATTGAACCCCTTCACGGTAACTGTATATTTCGCGGTAGAAAATTATCAATGAAAGTAAAGATAATGTAATTTTTAGAGCTTTTTTTGTTGCAGAATGCTGTAATCTTAATTAAATCCAACACTTTTGCTTTAATATCTACCTGCCAAACAATGAGCTTCTGCCTGCTGAACTTATCAGCTGCTGCTCTGCTGCCCGCTCATCTTCATCATCAGAGCAGAAGTCGACTTTACATTAGCAAGATAGATTTACGACTGAACAAATGTCCATGTCTTTTTCTTTAATAATCTCTGTGGGTAACAATACATAAAAAACAAATTTTTTTCTCTGACAATTAGGTGTGAAAACTACAGTTGTTAAACCTTCGCTCTGCACGACGTGCAGCGAGAGGAGAGGGAGGGAGGAGGAAATGATCCCGCGACACGATGCAACTTTTCTACAGCGGGAGGAGGAAATTTTGATGATTTATTCTCTCTATACGTGTTTTAAAACGCTAGAATTACTTCATTACTTTTCGAACTCCTGCTCAGTTGTCTCTGCACTCACAGCCCTGTTGACACAGGGGCGATGACGTAATGACGATAGGACGGTAGAAGGTAATTTTCTACTGTAGGCCAACTTCATACCGTTTCTACGGTCTACCGCATATACCGCGCAGCCCTATTTTAGCTATATGCTAACTAAAAATAATTGTTGTGGAAGGCAAGTTCTGCCTTGCAGATATTACACAGGTTTCTCTTTCATTTACTTAAAATGATCCCACACTTTTGAGCTTTGTTGTCAGGTAGCCATGATACCAGAGCCTGTCTGTATAATGTCTTGTGACGTCCACGGCCTACCCCAGTTACCACTACTGTGCATGTGTGTCAAGGACAGAAAGGCAAATGTGGCAGTGGAAGGTGTCAAAGCAGTTTGGAGAGAAAAACAAAGTAAAGAACAAAAAAAGAAGAAAAACGACTAATCGATTATTAAATTAGTCATCGACTATTTTAATAATCGATTAGTCGTTGACTAATCGTGGCAGCCCTATTATGGTTTGAGAAGATCCTCCAAATACTCCCAGCAGCTTATCAGTGATTCCTAACCTTTTTAGTCTTGTGTGCCCCCTGTGATATTTTGCCATACCACTAGTACCCCCTCTGTCAAACGTAATGATGATTCTCCAAAACTATAATGTACAACAAATGATTATTATTTATTTAACCCCCTTGAATATTTAGTTCTCAGGCATTTTATTATTTTCAACTCAAACAAAAAGATAAATATGTTGCCTTGAAAGTGAATAAGTAATTAAATAAACCAGGTAGTGGCAGGTGCAGGAAGCAGCAGCGTCCAAAATACATCAAATACCCCAAAAGGGCAAATTCTGTGAGATTCCACGTTTTGTACTGGATTCCATTTTGTGTTGATTCTGTGATTCTGTTTGCATTTCCGCATTGCGGAAATCATAGGGTCCTACATATCTCGGTCCTATTTTTAATTTTTTTGACACACCTGGGAAATTTTTCCACGTACCCCAAGTGGTACACATACCCCTGGTTGGTAATCACTGGCTTATGTGATGACAGTGTTTTCATATTTGTACTTACTCAGCAAAAGGAACCATTTCCTTACAGATGTGACATCATTTAAAGGGAAATAAACAGGCCAAAACAAATAAATAATTGACCTAATCTTTACCTTTTGTGTGCTGTTTAGTTTTAATAAATGCTGGTTAGTATTATCTGCCTTTTAGCTTCTGTCTTCTTGTCTCTCTGCAGGTTAATGATCTGAGCCAGGTGCCTGTTCCTGTCATGCTGCTGCCTGATGATTTCAAAGCCAACACTAAGGTCAAAGTCAACAACCACCTCTTCAACAAGTGAGACACTTGTCTGTTTACGATTTAAATATGAAGTTAAAAAGTTCTAAAACAAAGAAAAAAAGTCAGAAATTTGAGATTAAAGGCAGAAATCTGAAATTAAAAGGAAAATAATTGCACCGTCGCCCTAATCCTTTTCTGCAACTTTGAAACTGGTCATTTGTTAATATTTTTGTCCTCAGTGTGTCCGTTAACCTAATTTTTAAATGACATCTTCCACTTTTAAGCTGTCACAGAGACATACAAGGACAGAAACAGATGGAAAAAGCAGCAAAAAATCCTAAAAACTTTTTAGATCTTCACAATAACTGGAAAATAAGAGTATTTTTACACTGTTCACTGTCATCATTTGTAGCCATTTTATTTGAAACAATTTTAAATAATTTGATTCACATAATAACTCTTCTTACAGATACTTTATAATTATTTTTAAGATGTGGAACAAACAGTTTTGGACCTGTCATGCCAAACTGGCTGGATAACATTTTGTAGATAAATCAACTCTGCAGCTGCAGCAGAAACCTGTCCTCCTGCAGCCTTACATGCAGAGCAGAGAAAACACAACTTAATCTGGTTTTGTTTTAACTAAACACAACAAATAATCATCCAAGGCTAAAGTCCTGAACACCAGGTCCAGCCATGCGTATGATGTACAGGCTGATGAATGTTTGCTTAGTGTGTGACAACAAAGGAAACAGAACATTGTCTTCTCTTTTGCCAGAGAAAATCTTCCAGGACACTTCAAATTCAAAGAATACTGTCCTCAGGTCTTCCGAAATTTAAGAGAACGTTTTGGTATTGAGGATTTGGACTATCAGGTGAGCTGTTCCCCTTGTCTACATTATAATAATCAAATCAGATATTCTGTACTAATTTAGAGTCGTGCTTGTTTGGTCTTATTATCCCACAGGTGTCGTTGACACGCAGCCCCCCGATGAGGAATGCTGACAATCAGGGAGAGGTTCTGCTCCTCAACTCCTACGACCGGACGCTGGTTATAAAGCAGATCTCCAGTGAAGACGTTGCAGACATGCACAATATCCTGTCAGAATATCACCAGGTAACCTCAGGCTGTGTTTACTAAATGTTCAGAGATCTTCAACACATTTTAACTTTCCTTCCTTTATGGAACAAGTGTTATAAAGTAACTGCACGTTGCATCATCCTTTTTCATACTGTGTTATAACTAACTAATAACTTAAGCCTAACATGGATAGGAATGGGTATCTTTGACATTAGAATCGATTTGATTGGTATTTGTACCCAACGATACCAATTTTTGGTGCTATGTGTGTTGTTCTTTTAATAAACTTATTTTTTGTTTCTCAATACATAAAGTTTAACAAATATCAATACAACTCTTTGTATTGTAACATCAATCGTTTAACAAATTTCTTTAAAGTGAAAACTCTTGAAAACAAGACTGTTTTGTCTTATTGTCAAATTAAAATCTAGCTCCAAATAAGTTTAAATCAAATAAACAAAAGAGGATGCTGTTAAAATAAATAAAAGGTATTCAAGCTACGTTCAGATCGAACATGTTTTGAGCATCCAAAAACGCCCAATGCTTCAAGTTGGCTGCTTGTGCTCTTTCAGGTCTGATTCGTTCAGTGTGTCGGGAAGTGCTTCTGTTGTTTTCCTCTGCCGGTCTCTGTTTAATGGTGGATGAAATAAAGAAAGTGGCGGTACTTTATTTACTTTGAGCAAGCGAACGTCGTGCTCACAAGATAATTAATCCACCAGATAATTCAGAGGCGGTCTGTTCTGTGAGTTCACTTCAGGATCTGCGAGGCTCAATTTCAAGCTACGTTCAGACTGAACTCTGTTTGCTGAACCAGTAGCTGCTGACGTCATTACGCTCTTGTGCGATGCTGCGTTCAGGTGGAGCATGGAAAATCTCCCACTCTTACGCCAATATGGTCACAATGATGCGTTTAGGTACTGAAACATAGTACCTTTTTGATTTTACATGAATAGGTACTCAGTAGTACTGACAGAATTTGGTCGGTATTTATAAAAGTATCGAATTAGGTACACATCTCTAAACATTAGGGCTGCACAGTATATGCGGTACACCGTAGAAACGGTATGAAGTTGGCCTATGGTAGAAATTTATACTCTACCGTCCTATCGTCATTACGTCATCGCTTCTGTGTGAACAGGGCTGTGAGTGCAGGGACAACT
The DNA here is from genome assembly GCF_001266775.1 of Austrofundulus limnaeus. Classification (NCBI taxonomy): domain Eukaryota; kingdom Metazoa; phylum Chordata; class Actinopteri; order Cyprinodontiformes; family Rivulidae; genus Austrofundulus; species Austrofundulus limnaeus. The sequence goes on from NW_013952737.1 coordinate 38,372, forward strand.
GAGCTGGAGTTCAAAATATAATGAAGAAGTTGTAGTGTTTTAAAACACCTATAGAGAGAATAAATCCTCAAAATTTGTAGAAAAGTTACGTCGTGTCTCGGGATCATTTCCTCCCTCCCTCCCTCTGCACGTCGCACAGACCGAAGCTTTAACAACGGTAGTTTTTCACACCCAATTGTCGGAGAAAATAAAGTTTTTTATGTATTGTTACCCACCGAGATTATTAAAAAAAAAAGACGTGGACGTTCGTTCAGTCGTAAATCCATCTTGCTAATGTAAAGTCGGATTCTGCTCTTATGATGAAGAGCAGCTGCTAAGTTCAGCAGGCAGAAGCTCATTGTTTGGCAGGCAGATATTAAAGCAAAAATGTTGTGTTTAATTAAGATTACAGTTTTCTGAAGAAAAAAAATTACATTATCTTAACTTTTTATGATAATTTTCTACCGCGATATATACAGTTACCATAAAGGGGTTTAATTTAAACCGTGATATGAATTTGAGGTCATACCGCCTAGCCCTATTAAACATGGAGGTTTAACCAGCCCGGCTTTCGTAGCCCCTTCCAAATCTAAATACTGTCCATAACCGGGAACTGTGAAACGGGTGGACAGAGGTTTGTTCCAGGAGGACTTCAGCTCTGAGACAAAGTCTGGGAACATGGGAAGACTGTTTTTCACTGCGGTCGGCTCAGTGGGGAGAAAAAACCCGTGAACTGCGATGGTTTTTTGTGCTGGAGGGGAAGCGGGCCACTCCATCCAGTTTCTGAGCTGCACGACGACACAAGGAGAGGAAAGACGTGTCGTCCTGGTTCACCTCTGCCGCAGCGGGGGCATTTTAACCTGAGCAGGGTTCTTCGTCATCTTCCGACAGATGAACATCCAGACCAATATCCAGCACATCCTCGTCTCCCTGGTGGAGGCCCAGCTGAAACTGGGCAACATCCTCCTCTCCCTCGGCTAATAATGTAATACATGCGGTCCGCCCAGCTGGAAGCGGGGACTTTGACCGACAAATCCTCCTCGTCGGACTCGGACGGAACCGGGTTACTGGACTCGGAGAGGAGTGGGTCCTGATGTGTGACTGCAGCTTCGCTCAGCACTTTTTTTAAAAACTTAACCAGTCTCTCCGGGGTTGAGTGACGAAGCTGGAGGCAAAACGCACACGCTTCGGGCTCTGCCAACGCTCTCAGAGTGTGAACGATCCCCAGACAGGCCGGGCAAGCCTCGTGCTGGTCCTTCTCATGGAGCGAGAAGCCGTACCCCATTGGGACAGGGGCGAACAGTAGACTTCTGCTTCTTTTGAGGTAATTTTGTGCTCATCTGAACCACAAAATTTTTTATTTTGTTGAAATAAAAAGGCTACTCAAAACTAGCGCTCCGCGGGCAGTCGCGGTTATCAGTAGGCAGCAGTGGCTAACACCAACAAAAGCAGTTAAGCTAATTTTAAGAACCTTCAAAACAAGCAAAGCTAATTAGCAGCAACTGATTAGCCTGACTTGAAGAGGTGTTCCTAGCGAGGTGAAGAGCGTAAGAACTGAGGAATGTCTGTGATGACGGGCAGTATATAGTGCAGGCGAAGCCTGTCATCTGTCATCACGTCACCTGCCTAAAGGCGTGATTAGAGGTGGCTTCAGCTAGGACACGCAGGGGCGTGGCTTCCCATACTTATGTGTTGTACAGAGTGAATGGACTGAAAGGGAACCTTGGAGTCCAGGTTCTGTGACAGTACACTCACCCAATCATTCAGCGTCACACAGACTGAGAACATTTATAAAAAGTGTTTTTTTTTCTTTTTGTATGAAGTGGATGCGTTTCTGACTCAGCTGGTGCTGACCCACTTCCCTCCCCTTCATCAGTCTGGCTTTAATGTGTGCTTTTATTTTGAAACAGCATGTGATTGTGGATAAAAGGCTACATTTTTGATTTGATGACATCTATATTTATTTCTGTTTAACAGTCCATTTGTTGGAGGCGTAATAATGCTATCACCTCGTGTGTTTCTGACTCGATGCTTTTGAGTCATTCACATACTGTATTTCTGAACGTGGGTYGTGTTTGAGACTGAACATTTATTTGCTTGTGGAATGGGAAGCCTGAGTTTTTGCAGCCTACATACACTGGCCTGTTATGCTACGTTCACAGCGAACGCGTTTTGAGCAGCAAAAAAAGCGCCCAACGCCTCCAGTTGGACGCACTACGTTCATACTGGGACAGAGACTAGACGTGCGTCTGAAGAGGAAGGAGCGTCTTGGTTTTCCTCCGGTCAGTCTTCAGCGGATGAAATAAAGATAAATTAAAGAAAATGGCTTTGCTTTATTTACTAAAGAGCAAGCGAACGTTGCGCACACCAGATAATTATTTCAATAGATGATTTAGAGGCGGTTTGTTAAGTTTCATCACTCCAGGAGCTGCGAGCTGACGGACTGTTTTTCGTCCCGAGCCTAGTTTAACACCACGGTCAGTTTAATGAGCTGCTGACCCACATCAGTGCTGATATCTCCAGCCAGAAGATCCTGCAGATGGTCAATTTCAGCTAAAGAACTCCTGTCCGTCTGTTTTGGTTTAGTGGACAACATTCAGGAAACTGTCGTGGAAAAATTAGTCTCTCTGATTGGTTGTCAAGATGCGGCGAAAGATCAGATTTTTGAACTCGAGCGTCGGCTGCTTTCGCCGCACCGCATGCACGGAAAAGGCTCTGCTGCACCTTCCGCTTTCCTTGCGCACTGCTCTAAACGGACCTGACGCGCCTCAAGACCACTGGGGCGGCTGTGGCAGAGTGGTTAGGTGAGTCGTCCTGGAACCAGAAGGTCGCTGGTTCGATCCCCTGTCCAGCCGTCTCAGTCATTGTGTCCTTGGGCAAGACACTTCACCCACCTTGCCTACTGATGGTGGTCAGAGGGTCCGGTGGCGCCGATGTATGGCAGCCCCACCTCTGTCAGTGTGCCCCAGGGCAGCTGTGGCTACAGTGTAGTTTGCTACCATCAGTGTGTGAACCTGTAAAAAATGAGAACCAATAAAAATCCATCGGTTCACACTCCCTCTGAATTGGTCAAGATAATTTTAATTGATCCATCATATATAGGCAACCTGCAAGAAACACAAGTGGTTTTAATAGGACCTATACAATTTTTTTCTTTTTGATTTTTTACCTGGATTACTGAGATGCATCAGGACGTTTTAATAGGTCGTCTTCATCAGCTAGCTTGTCGTTAAAGTTTACACAGATTTGTTAGTGACAGTCATTTGTGTAAGCGTGTGTTGAAGCAGGGAAACAACTAAAACATGGACAGAAACTACC
>NW_013952737.1:41966-55216 GCF_001266775.1 Austrofundulus limnaeus
AAATAATATGATTATGCAACACTAAAGCAAAGTAAGGATGATGTTAGATGTAATTTAAACCTCAGCCTTACCAGTGTGAACTGACTCTAGAATTTAATATTATTATTAAATCATTTATTGAGTTAAATTATTGTTCAACACATCTTATTCTTGTTTTAAATTTCATGTTTGAGACATTTTTGGAACATTTTCACTAAACTGTATTGATGATTTAAGCTTAGAAGTAGGAGCTGTGCACCTAATAAAACGGACAAAAAGCTGCAGTTATGTGTGGTATCGGTAAGTATCCTCAAACTGCAGGAAGTTTAATCAGGAAGTCTAATAAATGTAAAGAGGAAGTCTCACACATTATATGATAAAGGTGTCACATATGAACTTGGTGCAGTTTGGACAGATGTTTTACCTTCATGTGTTTATGATGTGTCAACAGCTTCACAGAAAATAGGTTGACATTGTAACAACCTGGGGTTGCACCAAATTTTAGTTAATTGTTTTCACTTGTTTTCCACCTCCGATTAATTACTGATGATTCAGATCACCTGCATATAGCCGCAGTGACTCACCTTAAGAACCGCCCACGCACAGTGTGTGCGTTCATTTGCTCACTGACAGAGTCCGAGTGAGCAACAAGCTTCCTAATACCTACGTTACAAAGTTCCGTAACGAAGCGTTTAATCCCTCGGAGGACAACTTCTTTCAATCCTGGAGTTTATGGTTATAAACTGCTGAAGCCGAACCAAACAAAGTTAAAAGACTGCTGGATACGACGCCGGAGAATTCCGACCCGTCAAGTCGTTCCCCAAGGCAGAAAAACCACCGCGCATATTAATGACGCAATACTTGTTGTTGACAACAAATTAAACCTCAAAACTTAAAACACACCAGCCATCCTAAAACACACTCATCTTAAAAACTCCTGGAAGTGGAGTTTTTTTATGGGAGTGTTTTTTTTTTATTGTGGGAGTGCTTGTTTTTTCCCCCTCATTGAATCATATAAGTTTCATCTTAACACCCATCAATCCTTGTGCTTGTGGATCCAAGCCAAGCCTACCCTTTTTTTGTTTTGTTTTTGCTTTGCCAAGCCAAGCCAAACTTCGTGCATGTGGAGCCAAGCCGAAATTGAACTCTAAACTACAGTGGTTTTTACACCACATATGGACACTGGGAGGAAAAGGGAATATTATTTGTTTGGTATTATTTTGTATTATATAATTTTTGATTGTAAATAATATATTTAAAGAAAACTGTATTTCATTTTGTCTCTGCTCACTTCCTTTTATTTAAAATATTTGTGTCACTGATTATTTAATTTTAGCTGAAAAGGGTGTGTATTTATATCTTTATGTATACTTTACATGTCCTTGTGTGTTCGGTAAACCAATACAACTCTAAACCATATATATAATCAGGGTTGCACATAAAATTTTTGGTCTGGTTCTCAGGGGAGAACCTAGGGTTGTTGTTTGGTGCTCATATTTTCCTTCACTAATTTAACACATTTATCTTTAGGGGCGTCAGGGCATCTAACGTCCCCCTGTTCTGTTTTATGACTCCTATCAGCTGCAACATCTCAGGACATCATGCCAAATCAGTCCAACAAGTTTTTATTTTATTCTTTTACTCTGCATTAATTTTGTAAGAGTTAGAGTGGCTGGGTGTATGTCATATAAACATGACAAACTGAACATCTCATGGTTAAATGTCTTTTAGACTAACATGTCCCTCAGATGGACAGCTCCTGTTTGGTCTTCACTTTGGCCTTGGTTAAACCAGCTTTCCACACTCGCCAGTCCAAGCAGCAAATATCTGTCTTTTGCACAGAGCAAAATAACGTAAAATATGCAAATGTTTTATTTGTTCGACTGTTTTATTTTTTAAAAGACTATTTTATTCAAAAATATTATATTATTTAGATGGTTTCAGCTCATGTAATTATTTATTCTTTGTATTTGATCGTTTAATAAATTACATTTATCCCAGAAAAGCTGTATCACAGTATGGTCCTAAATATAAAAAACTTTAGCACATCAAGAACCTTGTTTTTTATGTAAAATTGTGAATGAAATTTGTGGCTCTTTATGATAAATTAAAATAATTAAAATCATTCATCTAGAGAACATGGCATGTTGTTTTTATTTATTTTTTTTAATATTTTTTTTTTGATGGGGGTGTTAAACAGAGAATCATCTTTGCTTTAATATGGGGCAAACAAATGTTCTGTTAGTTATCCATCCATCCATTTTCTGTAGACGCTTCTTCCTTTTCAGGGTTGCATGGGTCACTGGTGCCCATATCCAGCAGTCACAATGCGAGGGGCGGGGTACACCCTGGACAGGTCGCAAGTCCATCACAGGGCCATACATAGAGACAAACGAGACAAACAACCATTCACTCTCTCACTCACACCTAGGGACAATTTAGAGTTACCAATTAACCTAACAGTCATGTTTTTGGTCTGTGGGAGGAAGCCAGAGTACCCGGAGAGAACCCACGCACGCACGGAGAGGACATGCAAACTCTACCCAGAAAGGTCCCCGGACCGGGATTTGAACTGGTGACCTTCTTCCTGAGAGGCATCAGCTCTACCAACTGAGCCACCGTGCCGCCATGTTCTGTTAGTTAATATGGTTTAATTAGAAGAACTCAGTTAATCTCACAGACAGACTCAGCCTGCTCGTGCAGTGACGTGCTCCTGTCACAGCAGTCTCTCATCATGAGGAGAGTTTAGTCACTCAGAGTTGGACAGATCTGTTTGATAACAACATTCTGAACACTTATTTAATATAAAGTTAGGTTTTACAGACTAAAGCCTCTGGTAGTTCAGGAGCAAAGCACAGGAAGAGCGGAGGAGGGAGATGTGACTGATTGCTGCAGCAGCTCGAGTCGAGCCGGTCCCACTGCTTCAACCAAACTTGCTCTTACTGAAAGTCCCGCCCTGCTATGCCCTGATTGGATAAAAAGGCTCTGGACTTCGTCTGATTTATTGAAGGCAGGGTCCATTTAATCCTTATATCAGAGTCACGCTGTGGCGCACTGAACATTCACACCAGTGTGGCTGGATTCTTTTTTTTTATTTTTTTTAAAGAAATCAGGTCGCGTTTGCGACCAAACTGGTCTCACTCTAGAGCCCTGCTAGCTGTTGTTTTGACAGACAATCAGGTACAATCTTAGGTACGCAAGGGAGCTTTATGACATTCCATCTGGTGCGCTTTTTCCTTTTTTTGACCGCGCATGCGTACCTGCGCACTGCTTATATGCAACTCTGTCTGTAATAACAGTTAAAACCCATAAACTACCGGTAGTAAAAACATCCTACATGTCAGGAGGGAGAACTGACTGGCACCCAACTTAATTATTCAAATAAATAGCAATAAAATCATCAATCAACCGGAACCGTCACAACATGAGACTGTTGTGTTTTAAATATCTGACCATGATAATAACTCTGTTTTTACCTGAGCTGCCATACAAAGTGAGTTTTTTTTTCTCCCCTGCAGCACATTGTGAAGTGTCATGGCAGTACGCTGCTGCCCCAGTTTCTGGGAATGTACCGGGTGAGCGTGGACAACGAGGAGACCTACCTGATTGTTATGAGGAACATGTTCAGCCACAGACTGGTGGTCCACAGGAAATATGACCTGAAAGTAAGGAGGAACTCTACTACTGACTTCAGTCCACTAGTTCTGACAGTAATTAAGATGTTCCACAGATACTTGTTTTATTTTTTTATTTTTTTAGAACCTGAAATCAAATGTTTTCTAAACCTTTTAAACTATAAAACAAGTTCAACAGAGCAGGACTTTCTTCTTTTCTCTTCTTTTTGAGAAGCCTAAAATGCTAGGAAAGTATTGATTATATGACTATTTTCTGATGTTACTTGAACTCAGACATTCTGCTTTGGTCTGTGTGATCATATGACAACAGGGTGCCATTCAGCCACTGCTCAAAACCTTTTTTGGGCGATAAATACAAAAATCTGCCAAAAATAGAAAAAAAAATTTTTTTATTAATCTAAATTTTGTATACTTTACCAATCATATAGCTGTGGTTTAGCTGTCCTTAGTGGTATTTCAGCGGTCCTTTAGCTGACATTTAGCAGTCTTTTAACAGTCTTTTGTTGGATCTTTAGCAGATTTGCAGAGGTCATGTAGCAGTTCTTTAGCAGTCTTTTTTAGTGATTTAACGGTCTTTTAGAGGTCCTTTTAGTAATCCTTCAGTGATCTTTTAGCCATCCTTTTAGCCATTCTTTAGTCGTCTTTCAGCTGTCTTTCAGACATTAAACAGAAACTAAACCACAGTTTACCTTGTTTGTTGCGCTAGCGCCGAGCTAATACATATAAGGCAATATAACGTGGGCGCTAGCACAAAGGCTAACAGACTAAGCTGATGTTCTTCCATGAAACAGCTCTGTTGTCCTCCATCCACATTTTCAGTTGTAGACTGAGTCGTTCTGCTTCTCCTCTCTGTCAACCCTCTCTGGTTTCATTTAAAAGAGTCGATCATCAGATATTGTCCAGATATTGTCTTCAGGGTGGATATAGCTCGCTCACACAGAGGACCTATCCACGTCATCATTTACCCAGAATGCTTTGTGTGTAAATAAAATGGCTCTGTCAGTGTTTAAATTTATATTTTAATAATTATAAAAACTAAACAGCCTACAGTATTTTTACAGTCTTTATTTTACAGTTAAAATATATGTTTATCAAATAAAGTCTAATGTTACAACTAATCAGGGATCCCTTTTGAACAATCGCCTGAGTCCTTTGTTGGCAAAATTGAGTTACGGGATTATTTTAGAAAGTTGCTGCTATAATGGACTGCTTTGACTGATGATCAAAAAGCTGTTGGTTAGTTAACTCAGGAATATCACAAGCTAGATGTTGCATTGGCAAATATGTTTATTCAAACTATAAAAAACTAATAAACTAAACTAAAACTAAGCATTAAAAATGCAATAACTAATAAAAACTAGCAAATCCACTGTAAAAACTAAGTAAAACTAACTGAATTAAAAGGAAAAAAAGTCACAATGAAATAAAACTATAATGAAAATTGCAAAACTATTATAACCTTGATAGACAGCTTATAAACCAAGTCTCTGTTACCACAGTGATTCAGCTGAGCTTAGACTGACACTTTGTGACTCTGAAACCAACATTCAGCTCAGCATAACTCTGAAAATGTTTGGTTCAGTGCTCTTTGTTCTTCCAGGGTTCTCTGGTGGATCGTGAAGCAAGCGACAAAGAGAGGGTAAAAGAAATGTCACCCGAGACACATTACTGCTGTTATCTGTCACCTCTGATGTTTTACTGAAGAGCTCTGGTTCCTTCCAAAGGAAAAAGAGCTGCCAACCTTTAAGGACATGGACTTCAGGAATAACATGCAGAGGGTTTATGTAACTGAGGAGCAGAAGGAGAAGTTCATGGAGAAACTCAACAGAGATGTGGAGGTGAGGGTGGTCTTTATAAAGCTGAAGCTCTGGAGTCTGTTGTTCTTTTGGCCACACAGGAGCAGCACCAGCACACACACACTGACCTTATGTTCAGAGGCACTTATTGGATTGATGCATCAGTTAATTAGGTCTTAGCTTTAATAAAACTGAATTATTAGTTGAAAAATTCAAGTTAGTTTCTACAGACATCCATTAAAAAATTAAATATTGAAAAAAGTGCAGTTTAGTTTCTAAAGAGCCGATCTCTTTAGACTGTTCATCTGATGTCATCTAACAAACCAGAGCATCAAACCTGTGACTGATTTATCCTAAACATCAAAGGAAGGTGTCAAAGCTTCACCTTTCAGAGGCTTAAATCTCATTTAGTTTAAAACCCTGTTTTTATTTTCAGTGGTCTCTGTCCTTGTAGAATGCTCTTATCCTCTCTCCCTCAGTTTCTCGTGAAGTTGAAGATCATGGACTACAGCCTCCTGCTTGGTATCCACGACGTCAGTCGGGCCGAGCGCGAGGAAGAGGACGGCGGGGAGGTGTTGGAGGAGGAGGAGCCAGAGGCAGAGAACGGTCTGGCGCCGGKCCCTGCGGTGGGCTCTTATGGCACCTCTCCTGAAGGAATCGCTGGCTACATGTCGAGCTGTAAGCCTCTGGGACCCGGAGAGTTCGATCCATACGTGGATGTGTACGCACTGAAGAGCTGCCCAGGTAAACAACAAAAAAAATAAAACAGGAAGGTTCATCTTTAACTGTTGAACTGTTGCAGTAACTTCCAGCTCTACCCGCTTCACCTGGGGCCTCATGTACAAAGACTCGCGTGGATTTCTTACTGAAACGTGATGTACGGTCAAATCCATAAAACGGTGTACGCACAAAAAAATCCAGATGTACCAAACCTTGTGTACGCCTGAATCCAGGCACATTTCTTTGGTACATCACAATTAACGTGGAACTGAGTGCAGGTGAGACACCTTCCCTGACACGCCTTCATTARCATATGTTAAACAGATGCAAATTACTTCCTGCATGTGTGAAGGACACGTTTGAGTGATCCCTGCGCGATCGGAAATGACTTCTAATGTCATAAAAATAATGAATTTAATATAATGTGAGTGTGAAAAAAAATCCGAAGTAAAAATAGGAGTAAAATACGTTTATCATGCAAAGAACGAGTACCGGTAATTGTGTGTCTGTGTGTGCGCGTAAAGCTGTTGTGGTGCGCAAACGGCTCATCCATTCTGAGTCTGAAAATATTAACTTTGCGCACGAGTTTCTTACCATAATTACTATAAACACAGAGGAACTTAAATGTTTGGTAGAACATAGATCTTAGTTTATTTCATAGCTGATATGAAGAAACGAGTCTCTGTGTCTCAGTAGAGAGTTCACATGACGTGATGTTGGAGAGTCCCCTCAAACTTAATTAGAGCCACACTTTGTAATGATCACTGTCAGAGATTTAATTTCACTTCATCAGACTTAGATTTTTATTCAACTTTATCATCAGCTTTCTTAACAGTAATATTTATGCTTCTGCTGCTGAGCCATGAGGACCTTTGAAATAAAAAAAAACTTAAATCTTAAATAAAAGTTCCCGTGCGCAACTCCCTTCATCTGCTTCCTCCTCAGGCAACCCTGACCCACAGACCCCTCCCTGACCCACAGACCCCTCCCCGACAAGGACAGCAGGACAGCAAAAGTCACGCTTTGGATACACGCGCAGGGCGCATCCACCTCGCCAGTGTGGATGTTATAAAACTTCACGTTTAAAGTCAGTATTTGTCACGAGCGCGCGGGGCGGGGGTGTCTGCCGCGGATAACAGAGCAGGCAGGAGGGGGAGAGGACGAGCAGGAGGGGTGGACTTACTTTTAATTTTATCTGACATTTAATTTAATTTTTATTGTTTTATCGTCCTGCAGGCTTTGTGACAAAATTAATTTGAGGCTGAGATTTTTATAAAAATCGTTAGATTACTCTAAAGCAAAATGAGTGAAAATCTGTGTCAATTACAGACATTCTGTTCACGTGAGCAGCTGTCAGTCAGCTCCTGTCATCCTCCAGACGCACGACGGAGCGTGTCTGAACCAATCGCTTTTGTTGGCATTGATCAGCTGACTGATTTAAATACATCTTAACATTCATGAGGTACTTTGCATTGACTGTTTATGGTTGAATGTGAGCGTGTAGAGGGTAGAACCTGAGGCGGGACCTCGTGCGCAAACTCTGACGTGCAGCTGTGATTTATAAAGGAAAGATAAGCAGAAACACGTGTACGCACTGTTTTATAAACCTGAATATTTTTTGGCGTACGCCATTTCCGCCTTTTGGTCGTACGTTCACTTTTAGTATGGTTTCCACGCAATCCTTTATAAATGAGACCCCTGGTTCCTATTTCTGAGTGGTTTGTTCTGCAGTAACTGCAGATGGGCAATAATGGTTTGACCTGAGTTTGATTGTTAGTAAAGTACCTCATGAACCACTTAATGGGTTTTAATGAAACTCTCTAAACAGGGGCGGTTCTAGGGGCGGGGCCACAGGGACGTTGGCCCCAGCTGAAATCTGATTAGCCCCCTGAAGTGCCCCTGTCCTGTCACTCATCTGTCCTTTACCTAAGTGTTGATGGCGKGTGCAGTTTCATGCTCAAACACTGGAGGCGCTAATGAGTCAAATAGGAAAGTCTGCCATGAACTAAGCTAACAGCTGTTCTCTTATTAAAGATTTGAACAATCCTGTAGGAAAAGTCTTTCCACTAACAAACAATAGCTGGATTTTCTTACATGCTGTATGTTTGAGAGTATTTGGTTTATGTACAGTAAAAATGCTTTTAACCTTGTAAGGAGAATTTACATGTAAGATTTTTAAATTACATTACAAGTGTTTGAACGTGTGACTGATTAAATGTATGCATCTTACCAAAATCAGAGATTTGTGTACAAAAATGTTAAATAAATACTTGGCCTCTCTAATGGCCCTTTGTTCAGATAAATCCTAGATCTACCACTCTCTCAAAAATAATTATTAGATTTATTTCTACAACTGAATAAGCTTTGATGACCACAGCTCAATAACATGAAACTGTGTATAAATATTAATTTTACAGCCGTTGAGCTAAAATCTGGTGTGGTTGTAGCTGAGACTCAGGTTTCATGTTTAAACTTAGCTTTTGAAGTCACTTCTGTCTGCTTATCGATGTATTTCATTGTTCATGGGACAGATTTTAATATAACTTGTTGAAATTAGTCACTGTATATCTTTTATTTAATTTTATTTACCACTATTTAACCAGGTAATTCCCAGTGAGATCATAGATCTCTGTTGCAAAGATGGCCTGGGCCTTAAGGCAACCTATTGTACATATTTTTGTACAAAAGGTTGAGCCTTTAGACCCAGTCCAGTTCAAGATGGCTGCCTCAGAAACATGTTTTCTATGCAGCTCCTCAGTCTGTACCATAAAAATTTTATTTAGATAATAATTCTGTAATAATGGGGTATTAATTATTCAGCTGGTCTTTTCCCATAAGATGCTTTAATATTCTTGGCACCATTCTAACAGTTACAAATGTCTGCAGTGATTTTAGAAGCACATGGTTATATTGAGTCAATAAGAACAACCTGCTTCAGAGTTGGGACAGGCAGAAAAACATGAAGTATTCCAACAAATACAACTGATATTATACTGTACATACTCGTCTGTCACACAGGCTTTTCATTTAGGCTGATTCTTTTAACAGTAAATATAAATAAAATTATAATAATATAAGTAAAATATAAAGACCAGTTTGCTGTTTTCTGCGTGTAACGTCATGTTGTGTGTGATGATCAGAGGTGTGTTTTATATGGTTTCTCCACTCCTGGCTTGCTGTTTTTTTACACCTGGTTGATGTTTAGTGCTAACGTTAGCTTCTGACAACAAGTTGTCTGAGGCAAAACAAAAGAAACTAAAGAATCATCAACATTACCAGCTGAGTATTCAGAGACTTAAAGATAACCGAGACCATGACAACTTTTGTTTGTGAAGGTTTAGGTTCAGGTACAACATAAACGTCTGACTGATCTGTTCTCCTCACRATGTATACATGTGTGAAAGACGGCATCCTAACAAAAACACTTAGTTTTGTTACCACTATTGTAATTTTTACACAATGTCTTAATGAACTCTACAGATGAATGTTGTAGTTTAGCACTTGTGATTCCTTTCTAATTTAAACACCTCTGAGACTTGACAGTTTTGTTTGCAGTTCAAGTTTAAATGGTCTAATTTACAAGTTTGTCTTCAAAACCTGTTTATGAAGAAGAGAAATAATGCAGTAAATTTGTGTTTAACACAGTGGAATGATTTTCATTATTTACGAGCAKACTGAATCAAATTGTGATTAATGGATTCAGAACCTTGTGAATGGGAGTTGAATGGATTTCTGGAATAGGTCTTGGTTTGTTGAAGACCCTGGATGTGTTTGTGCACTGATCAGGAGCCCCTCAGAGGGAGGTTTACTTCATGGGCCTGATAGACGTCCTGACGCAGTACGACACCAAGAAGAAAGCCGCTCACGCTGCCAAAACAGTCAAACACGGGGTGAGCAGCACTGAAACACACGATGAGCTTAATAACAGAGACGTTTCCTGATCTTTTTATGTTCTGTCTGTTTTACAGGCTGGTGCTGAAATATCCACAGTTCACCCGGAGCAATATGCCAAACGCTTCCGTGACTTCATCTCAAACATTTTTGCATAACTTTTAACAAACGCTGCCAGGAGTCATTCCACCGGAGAGGCTTTGACCGTAGAACACCACTACACACACAGGGATTATTATTATTATGATTATGATTATTATTATTTCAGCTGGCGAGGAGGCGGGGCTAACTGTAGCAGTAAACTTCAGCTCATATTTATTTTTAAGATTGAAACTATATTTCTATAGGTATTCAGCACACAGACAGAGGGAACTGAAGCAACGGTGTATCTGGAAACAAACTGCTTGTGATCAGTGTTGACTTTAAATCATGTCAGTGAATCAGAATTTATCATGTTTTTTTTTTTATCTTTCTTGCACACGTTTATTTTTATTTTTTTCTCAGGATGGTCCAGACGTAACAAACCTGAGTTTAGGTTTAAACTGATCAGTTTTCACATGAATCGTTCCAGCTCACTTCATCACAACATATTTCTGTAAAAATAATAGAAATAGAAGCATAAGTCAGTGTATTACTCTTTACTGTGCTTTTTCCTTTAAGTAGATGATGTAATGTTTATGTGATGTTTGGCTGGTGGTGGGTAAAGATACCGATTTTCAGTTCTTGTACAGCTCTGACCTGCCAACTTTAACTTCTACCTAAAAACTCTAAAAACAGAATATTTATAGAAAACATTCCTCAGGCTTGTTTTGTTCAGAGATATTAAATATGGATTAAACTGCTGCTCAACACAATGTTTATAAAAACATTTAGTGATATTTATGCAGATGGCTGCAGAAACATTACGCTTTTAGTTGTAAAGAATGTTGGGACACTAAAGTTAAAAAAATAACCGAATGCACTCAATTTACCGGTAAGTTAATTTTTCCTGTTGAACAGCCTGATTACAGAATAAATAAAGTCATAATTAAATTTTCAGTTTCTCCAAAGCTGCTGAGCTGCTTTTATTTCCATCCCTGGAAATATAGAAATTATAGCCTCCAGATTATTACAATTATTAAATTATTACAGATCTGCTTTATCAAACAGATTCTACTTGTTTTTTATTTTTCGAATCTATGCACGCATCAAAACAAACATCACATGAAATCGTTTTTCCTAAAAGATCTCCATTTAAAATCCTTAGCAGCTTTGCTTAAAGTCATTATTTGGAAGAAACTGAACTGTTATTTAGAATAAAATGAAGAATTATTATAATTTCAGAGCCTTTTRCTGTGAATGATCATTAATGAGGGATGAAATGTCTCCAGTAAAGTAAATATTTAAATAAAACACATTGATCAGCGCAAAAAACACCTGCCTGGATAGAGATAATGAAGCTGCTCCGTTACCCTTAARTGTCCGAAATTAAAGAGAAAATGTCCAGATTTTGGGGACGATTCTGTTCTGTAGAGACGAGCCAGACCACAAATACAACCCCACTTTGTGGCTTCAGCTTCAGGCTGCTGCTCCAGTCTCTAGTTCAGTTATATGTTAATGACTTCAGCTCAGCTGTGGTGCATTCACTGATTGGTAAAATATAGGATTTTTGAGCGTTTGACCTTCGGATTGTTTGAATAAGGAGCTGAAAACCAGACTGTCAGTTCCACGGTGCGTCACCAGTGGGGTGTGGCTGGAGCAAAAATCTTCATTTTATCACAGTTAAAAAAAGACTTCATCCTGTTTTAAAACTTTCAAACTAAAGATCTTTTTAAGAAGTTCATTTCAGGTGGATTTAGTTCAGATCAGAGTCGGGTGGTTTCCACATCTCCAGTCTTTGTGATCAGATAATCATTTATTCAACAGGCTTGTTCTGCTGACACTAAATATAAATGTGGAGAGCAGCTTCCTCTGAGCAGAATGTGCCTCACATTCATTAGTCTGCTGTGACAGGTTGAATCAAACACCTGCTGGTTGAACATTTGTGGTCTGTGTGCACTCAGACTCATTCTGATACAATTTATGATATATTAGTTGAACTTAGCAAATGTAGCATAAAGCTAGCTAGCATTAGGAGGACGAGGAGCGTGTTAAACTTTATTAACGTTCAGCAGGTGAGAGAATACTGACMGGGAAGTGTTGATGCTTTCTGTATGATGCCTCATCCTTGTTCTAGTTTTTCAAATCAACTTTTGGACCAAAATATATTTTACAAACCTTTTCTGGAACTTGTTTGACTTGTTTTCTGTAATGTGTGCGTGAGCAGACCTGAGGACTGGTGTGTCAGTGTTTCACTCTCTACAATCCTTTTTTCCYCACTACATTTGTCCTAAAAATACCTCAGCTTTATAGAAACTGTCGTTTCATGAGGCCCTGAGATTAAACCTGGGTGATTTTATATTTTTCATGTGTGAAGTCAATATTTACTCACTTAGAGCCCCCCAGGGGTCCAGGGTGGAAACACATCTGGAGGTTGTAGAATTCAGTCCCTCGGTTTAGTGTTCAGTAACACTGATGTGCTTTTAGTTTGAACCGGAGTGACTTCTGTTAATGATGGAGGTTAGAGATCGTCCACAASTGAAACAATCAGGCTGCAGTTTTTAAAAACATCAAAATAATTCTGTTTTCACCAACAATTATTTCAATGTCAAAAACTGAGAAACATGTTGGGGAAAAACCATCTCATTCTGCTTCCTGCGCTTCTGTCTTCTGACTTTATTTTTGTGAAAGTTTATAAAAAATTCTCACAGATTATTTTTCAGTATTTCTCATTCCACAATTTTTATGCCACTTTTACGAATTTCTATATCAAAACGTTCAGTGCTTTCAGGACATTCCAATTTTTCAAAGCTTTTCAATTTTGCTGATTTTAGCATTTTTCAGGTTTTGACCTTTTTCTGCTGATTTAATTTTTTTTATTGTTTCAGCTGTTTTCTGCTCATTTCAGCTGTTTTCTGAATTTTAGCTATTCTTTAGCTTACGATCTTTTTCAGCTAAATTCACTTTGTGATCCTTTCGGCTTCTGCTGTTTAATTAAGCCAATATCTGCTCATTCTATTTTTCTTATAGCAATTTAAGCTAGTTTCAGCTTTTTTAGCATTAAGCATCATTGATCTACACTCACCAGCCACTTTATTAGGTACACCTGTCCAACTGCTCGTTAACACTTGATTTCTAATCAGCCAATCAC
>NW_013952737.1:56263-57563 GCF_001266775.1 Austrofundulus limnaeus
AAATATTCATAGCACCCTCATTTCTTATCCAATTTCTATAAAATATGGCTTAAATTAAAGCTGAGAAAATTGTGATATGTTAAAAAATATGTATTTGCTCGAGATAAATTTATAAGCAGTCTGGGAACTTTTCATTATAGGTTTTTGCTCTTTTTTTCCCTCCACCGTACATTTCATAAGCTAAGCGGTTGAGGGGCTGGCCACATTTATTTTATGACCAGCTGGAGGAATTTGTTTTCAGTCACTTCAGTGTGAAGGAGGAACCAGGAAACAAATGCAAAATTAGAATTATCTATATGTGACACACATATAGACTTAGTTTTATGTGATGGAAAGGGGCTTCGACTGTAAATACTTTAGCAGAACCCTACAATGAAAAGTTCCCAGACTGCTTAATACATATCTTTTACATATCAGAACATCGTCAATTTTCTCAGCTTTAATTTAAGCCACATTTTTTAGGAATCTGATAAGAATTGAGGGTGCTATGAATATTTTTGTGACCGATTGATGCGCATCCCGCATTGAAACTTTACCGTTTTGTTGACATGACTCAATGCACAGCAATGGCTCCTATGATGGCACGTCGCTAGCTATAGCGGCTATAGACGATGTCCAATCCTGTAACATAGATCAATGTTTAAGCATTCACACTGCATTTTTGCAAGAAATGCAAATTCTCCAGTTTTGATTGACATCAGTATTTTATTCTCCACCATTTGTAAGGGTCAGCTTACACTTCTTATAACAAGGTTATAAGAGTAATTTAATTAACAAGGGATCACTTTTTATTTTGGGTAAACATTTCTCTGGTGCAAAAATGAATGGACACAAAAAGTAACTCTGTCAGTGAATGTTGATTTGAACCATAGTATGCGATCATTTATTTTACAGATCATACAAAATTGACTAGAGTACACCTGATTGTGAACAATTAATTTCCTATAAAAGTTTTGGGACCAACAATAACAAGCTTTTAACTTAATTGTTAACCACACTTAAATAGAAACACAAACGTCAGTTTAGATGTTAAACACCAGACATTTGAGGCAAGTTATCTTAGGGATGGCAGAGAAGAGTTTTAGAAAAGGAGGAAAGGTATTAGCTTTCTTATACTTTATCTTTTTTTTGTCACTTCGGTAGAAAACGAAACCAAATATTAGTTTTAGTTTATTTCTTCACCATCAGTGACTTTTTTAAGTGAAGAGAAAAACAGAAGTAATTAGAAAGATTGAAATAGCGATTAGAAGTATATTAAATAAACACCAACAAAACACAGGACCACACACCCAACATCTGT
>NW_013952737.1:58125-59528 GCF_001266775.1 Austrofundulus limnaeus
GGTCTACTCGCTTTACCACGTCAGCCGTAAAAAGAAGGCAAGGCTTCGACTGGAACCCAGGTTTCAGAATAAAACTTCAGTCTGGAGAGTTTCTGAAGTGGATAAACCAGGCGTTGGTTTTCCACACTGTGAGGTTTCCCCGTTGGCGTGAAGGGGCCAAACCTGACACAGTTTTCAGCTTTTGATTCCCCAGCAATCAATTTTTAAAACCACTAAGGGGACAGATTTTGAAGTTCTGCACAATTCTAACTTTTTTATGATCTTAAATGTGTGGTGGTGTTTTATTTTATTTTATTTTTTTCACAATGACACAATGAAAATTGGTTCTGTACGTATCTTAGAAAAAAACCCTCTTCTTTGTAGTCTGTTTTTACTAGAGGCTTGTGGAGCTGAGTGGTGAAGTTCTCATGTTTTTAGTGTTCATGTAAACTAAATAAAACCTGAAGAAAACAGTCAACATTTAAACATATACAAAATATGTTAAAGTATCAACTTCAGCTTATATAAAAGTTTTTTTCTGCTGTTTGAGCTAAGGCAATAACTGCCGTATATTCTCACTGTTATAAAGAAAAATGGCATACTGATCACTCAGCATTTAACTGCAATAATCAAATAAAGAATACACCATCAGTCATGAAAGACCCGTTTGTACAGAGTTTCATCATGTTGGACATGTTTTACTCCAGGATCCAAGACAAGATTTAAACTCTGGCCCTGCACATGTGATTTAAACATTAAGAATCAATAAAATATTCGTGTTTCATACTTTCAACAGTTACTGCTTTTAAAAAAACACTTCACGAGCTGCAGGATGTTCCTGTTTATCAGACCACCAAGGAGAAATGTTCAGTTGTTGGGTTTTAAGGGTACCAGGACCAGGACTGTCTCCTGAAGCTGAGCCTGCTGCAGGATCAAGGCACCATCACTCAGAAATGTTCAGCAAGTGGGTGTAGTTGTATTAACACATTGAGGTGGGTGATCTGATTGGATGGTTGAGGACTTGAGCTAAAATTATCTCTGTTCTCTGACTCTCTTTAGAACATCTAAAAAACAGGGTCATACATTAAAACTGAAGCTACAGTTGTACCTACAATCAAACCCATAAATATTGGAACATCAGCACAGTTCTCGTCCTTTTGGCCGTAAACACCGCTATGAATTTCAAATGAAACAAGATGTGCTTTACCTGCAGACTTACAGGGATTAGACAATGAAACAAACACCTGGTTTTAGACCATAACATCCCTTTGAGACAGCTTCCTCTTGTCCACAGTTAATCCTGTTGGTTGTGGTTGGTCCTTGGTGGTATGTTACCATTACCCTGGATACCGTTGCTCTTGATACATCACAAAGACTTGATGTCTTGGTCACAGATGCTCCAGCAAGACGTGCACCAACAATTT
>NW_013952737.1:61252-64111 GCF_001266775.1 Austrofundulus limnaeus
CTTCTTATAAGTGTAAAAGCAAAATCAAAGACAAAAAAAAATAGAAATGTTTATTTCACCAGGGTTACCCCTACATGGTCAACAGGATTTATTGCAATTGTAAGACACACGTCATGTCACACAGGGTAGTAGTACAAAATATGTACCCTGAGGCAGTTTCAAATACACATATTTATGCAGTATGTTATCCAAACAGACAATCTTAGTGCCGAAACTGGGCCAAGGAGATAATGATGTTCGAACAGCAACAAGAATGATTATTTCCAACAGATATTGTCCTGATCTTAAAACACTTTGAGAGAAAACAAGAAGATAAAGAGTAAGATCATAAAACATGACATTTTAAGGTATGCAAAAGATGTCACTGACTCTTGGCCTGAGAAGAAATGTAGGACTTTAAAGGATAATTTATTTTTCCTGAACAACTCCTTCCTTTTGATCAAAACATTGATAACTAAAATAAATTTGGAAAAATAATTATTTGTCATTTCAAAAATTTGAACCAATTATTGGTCTGAACAAGTCATAATCTGAACTACTGAATAAGCAATCGACCAAGAAAATAATAGTGACTTGAAGCAAATATTGAAAATAAAATGTTAAAGAAAAATAAAAATAAAAGAAATGACCAGCTACAAGAATAAAAATAAAATAAATAAAAGGTTGGATCAACAAAATAAAAACATGAGATCAGGATGTTGTTATATTACTTTGTCTGAGAAACTGCGTAGAGAAACCTAATAAAACCATACTTAGGAAAATAAAACCACAAGATTTCCACCCAATTCAGGAAAGTTTTTTTAATCCACCCCAACAATAAAGTTGAAAAACCCAACAGTTTAAAAGAACAAACTATTCAGAAAAATCTGCAGTGATAAGTCACACAGATGCTCAGGATGGGAGACTGTGATGAAATGATTCAACGCAGCCTGTGGCTTTCTTCTTCAGGTTATTCTTTTTATGTACAGTGTCCTGAGACAACGTATGTTGTGACTTGGTGCTATATAAATAAACTTGAACTTGAATTAGATGAAAATTAACTTAAAAACAAACCAATTAAAAAATAAATCAAAACAGAAATCTACTTTCAAAGTAAGTCAAAATAAAAACACAAATTAACCTTTCCCTCTCTTTTTTTCATTTGAGGGAACATGATTGCTGCAGAGGAGCTCCTGCCAGATTTGAGACTGTCTTTGATGCTGGCAGGACCAGATGCAGGGCTTTGCCCCCAGTCATMATGACCAGCTGACCAGAGGGCACGAGACCAGCATCACATGCAGGGCAAGGAGGTTGTGCTGCAGCAGACATACATGAAAACAGTAAATTAAATAGAGAATAAAACGTCTGAAGTGAATAACCCAAAGATCAGTTATGGTTTTGGATCTGAAACATGAAAAGCTTGTAATGAGTATTCACCAGGCGAATCCAGTTAGTTTCCTGATATTATTGTCATCAAGGTCAAAAATAAAACCTTTTTCTTTTCCTTCCTTTTATACACAGTCCAGCAATGTAGTTCTAATAAATAATACATTGTTATGGTGAAAAACAAATCACTTTGTGAAATGAGGTCTTGATGTCACCAGGAAGGGTCACTACAGGAAAATCCCATCAGGTCAGCTGTTACCTCCTCACTGCATCTAGTCTCGCTCGGATGACAACCAGCATTGCCCACKGCACCCAGTGGTCCAGTCTTGGCCACGCCCCCACGAGAGACTGGACAACTGTAAACCTGAGCTTGTTCTCAGCAGGTAAAGACCAGACAGGTCTCACAACTCTGCAACAGGTTCGTCATTTCCACAGACTTCAGGACAGAGGGAACAGGCCCTCTCTCCTCTTTTCAGACTTTTGCAGATGCTRTCAACAAACCACAGCTCTGCAGCTTTCCATGCACCAACCTGCATGCCCATCAGTCTGTCAGGCTGCCAGCTTCTGTGAAGTCGTGCTGTGCATGGAGTGCAATGGGTCCGATTTCATTGGCAAGTGAGAGAAAAGTTCTGAGGTGCTGAACTTTTAGGAATCCTGGATTGACCCTCTCCTTGGGAACGTAAAGCCTTAAAAAAAAGAACACAAACAAAAGAGAAAGAACAGACAAAAGGTTAGCAAACAGCTTCAGATAGGTGCTTCTTAAAATATGCATGTTTAGAACACAACTTATTTCTCCACATTTTAATAAACTTTTAACCTGCACCTTTAACAGGAAAATGCAATAAGGGTAAAAGAGGAAAATGATGAAAAAAAAAAACAGTGAACAAAACTTCCAGTTAAACATTATGGAGGTCTCAAATTACTTTTTTCAGTAACTAACATTAACCATTTCTTTGTCACACCGAACATTTCTTTCTAAACTGAAAAAAAGAACAAAAGAACAACAAATACACAAGGTAAATAAAATAAAATAAAAATAAGGTAAAATGAATGATAAGCAGCTTTAAATCATAGGAAAGACAGCTCTGTTCTGGGTTATCTCCCCAGAACTGAAATCTCCCACAGTCCTTAGCTTACTAAGAGTTAACAAAACATAACACCAACACATTAGAGCAAACAGTGAAATTAAATGATTAAATTAAATAACTTAAATTATTGTCCCAAATAAATTCATCAGTCAAGGTTGGAGACTTGGACAAGACTGATTTTGAGCCACTTAAACAATATTTATCAAAAAAATAAGCTTCCAGAGAAAGGGTCAAAGTATTTTCTGAGAACTTTAAAAAGAAAACAAAGGATTCATTCACAATCATCTTGTGAGGCAGAAAAAACAACAACTAAAAGGACTCATGAGCAGAATGGTGTTTCATAATATTGCTTCTCTCGCTCAGTGTCACCACATCTGATAAAAATAATAACTAAAATAATATAATG
>NW_013952737.1:67445-68824 GCF_001266775.1 Austrofundulus limnaeus
CCATAATTGGGTCCCAAGCCCAACTTTGGAAACGAAAGTGCAGTGGTTCCAAAACTTTTCAGCTTTTGACCCACAAAATAACAGTAGCAGAGACCTGTGACCCAACTATTTTTGGAGGATAAACATTTGTATCAGGTCAACTAAACATGGGCATAGTAACAATATTTTTTACTACATTTATCCATTTTAAATACACTAACCTCACTCCTTTGTGACAACAAAGGCAAAAATGTAATTAATTAAGAAAATCTTGTCAGGACCCCACCTTGATGTTTCAGGACCCCACTTTGGGTCCCGACCCCAACTTTGGGAAACACTGGTTTAAACTACCCCGCTTTCAGGCCCTTCTCTAGCCTGAAAAACTATTCCTCAGAATCGGAGTGTGTGGAAATAAAAATTAGAATTTCTTTTCCAGTGTGCTGAATTAAATCTAATTTTGGTATTAACACAATAAAGTTTAGCTCACTGTGTCTCTGCCAGAACAAAGGTTATTTTATCCAGCGTGGAGTCACGGTCCGAATCCAGACCATCAGTTCCTCATTCACTCAAAAAAATGTTTAGTCCTGAGTCTCGGCCCGCCGAGCTCCAGCGTGGAAAATGTTTGTGACTCCAAATGTTGTGAAAATATTTATTTTACCAAGACAGAAACATGAGATCCAAGAATAAAAAGTACTCCKTGAAATGGTCAACAGGATTCGTTGCAATTGCAGGACACACATCATGTCACACAGGGCAGTGGTAAAAAGTGTGTGCCCCGAGGCAGTTTCAAATGCACAAATTTATACAGTATGTTATCTGTTATGGAAATATTTATTTAACAAAGACAGAAATATGTGGTCCAAGAATGAAGGTACTCTGTGGAATGATCAGCTGAGTTTTATTGCAACAACAGGAAACACAGAGAACAACATCAGGCTGTCCCCCTGCTCTCTGGTCCTGTCTCTGTGCTTCTGCATTGACTGAGACAGTTGAGAGGCCTCAAATATACTGTTTAACACTATTATGTCATCTTAGCAAGATTTCATCCTAGGTAAGGGAAAACACAAAGATAAACACAAGTGATATCTAAGAATGATTGTTGTYAGCAAATCTTGTTCTAACTTTAATCATTCTATCTGCTGATAAACAGCATGTCATGAAAACCTAGGTCATTAAATCATGTCATAAATTACTGGCTTAAACCTAAAAGTGTTAGTTCCATTACATTATCCAAACAGAAAATAAACATCTTTCTTGGTGCCGAAACTGGGCCTAGGAGAGAACGATGTTTGATAAACAGCAACAAAGAATTATTACTTCCAACAGACATTGGGCCTCATGCAAGAACCGTTCGTACGCACGGATTTGTTCTTAAATTGTGCGTACGAGTGATTTAGGAG
>NW_013952737.1:73483-76033 GCF_001266775.1 Austrofundulus limnaeus
TTCTTAGATACCACTTGTGTTTATCTTTGTGTTTTCCCTTGACCTTGTATGAAATTTTGCTAAGATGACAGAATGGTGTTTGTTAAACAAAATAATATGAGGCCTCTCAAGTGACAGACACAGAGGCAGAAGCACAGAGACAGAGAGCAGGGGGACAATCTGATGTTGTTCTCTGTGTTTCCTGTTGTTGCAATAAAACTCAGCTGATCATTCCACGGAGTACCTTCATTCTTGGACCACGTATTTCTGTCTTTGTTAAATAAATATTTCCATAACAAAGGTATGCAAAAGAGGTCACTGACTCTTGGCCTAATAAGAAATGTAGGACTTTAAAGGATAATTAATTTTTTCAGGACAACATGTGTTTCAGTTTCATTGTCTTAACCTCTGTAGTTTGAGGGTATTTACATCCAGATCAGGTGAAAGGTATATGAGTTACAACAGTTTGTAGATGAGCCTCCCGGTTTTTTATGGACCAAATAAAATTCTTAATTATAAATCAAGCTTTCACTTTAAAATATTTAATTGCAAATCCTTTGTGATGCTCTGCCAGGCCTTTACTGCACCTGTCTTCACTTCTTGCTCGTTCTCTGTGTGTTTTCCTTCAGTTTTATCTTCATCAAGTAAAATGTTCAATCAGATTTAGATCAAACGATTGACTTGACCATCGCTTAACAATCCACATCCTTGCCACAAAACACTTTAGGTGCTTCAGATCGTTGTACATCTGAACTGTGAAGATCCGCCCAATGACCTCTGAATAAGTGCAGATAGAAAACACTTGAGAATTAATCCTGCTGCTTCTGTCAGCATCATATCGTCAATACAGACAAGGGAACAAGTTCCATTGGCTGGCATGCAGGCCMACACCAAGACGCTACAAGCACCACAACACTACAAGCACAATGACACTAACAGCACCACAGAATGTTGTTCCAGAACTGGAAAGGCTTTTTCACTTTTGGTGACTTTAAACAGTTCTCCCTCTTTTTGAGGCTCACCAATAGTTTGTGGTGAAGTCTCGTATTCACACTGGTGTAGTCTTCTCTTGATTGTTAGTTGTCCTGAAGATTTCAGTTAATTTTTTCCTGTGGTTCTTCAGATATATTAACAAATAAAGGACCTTTTGCTTATGTGGCTTTTGCTTGTTTGTTTAGTTTTGCCAACTTTCAAAGTCTTCAGTGTTTCCTTTTACTGAGTCAGAACACAGGGCTTTAAGCCTTCTCATGGGGAAAAGAGAGGAAAAAAATGTCAGGATGTAATTTACATTCCAAAAGATTTGTATCTTCTTTTGGAATCTGGTGTTGGTCTTGTAAATACACAGCTGGGGATGGATCTGGGAACTCAGGAACAAGCATTTAACGGTAAACTTTTGTATATTTTTGAATATTTTGCAGGTCAGTGGATCAGTAAAACTGTTGCCATTAGGTTCAGGGGCTGTTGTCTCACTCCTTCCTAAAGATGGGTTTCTGCTGACCGCTTCCTTCCTGTTTCATCAGAACAGAGCCAAACTGCTGACATGTTCCTAATTGTTTTACCAGAAAACAGAGTGAAGCGGAACCATAGAAATCAGACAGGATGAGGGACAGGGCAGAAGGACCATTCAGGAGGTCAGTCACTTCCAAAGTGCTGATGATTTATGGGAGCACATCCCAATAATCAGTCCCAAACAGCCGACACTAATGTTTTTGTTGCTGAGCTCAGGTTTTTACCTGTTTTTATTTTCCAACAAAAAGGCATTAGATCTCAGTGGTCTGGAGCTGCCCCCATTGTTTAATTGAAGGAGAAAACACTAACAAATTTTGTTCTCTGCCCCACCTGTCCAAACTGCAGCACACCTTAAGGACAGCCAGGGTGAGTTGACGATGAGGATGAGTGGTCAAGCCTCAGTGAAAGAGCCCCTTCCTCTGTGAGGTTGATGAAACCCAGGCTGCATGCCCCCAGCTTTACTCTGCCTGTCACCGCTTCCTGCCATTGTTTTCTGCTCCTACAGTTTCTGTTCCGTCTCTCCGAGTTACCAATTCACAGAATCCTGCAAAGTCACTGAAAAAACAAAGCATCAACAGAGTTGATGCAAAGCAAACTCTAACAAGAACAACGTACAGTTGGGACATTGTGTAAAAGTGTAAATACAAACAGAATCCAATGATTTTTAAATCTCTGCAGACTGGTACACAGTAAACAGTGTTCAAACTAAAATTCTGATAACAGGAAAAGAGTAAAATTATTTTGAATTTGATGGCATTCACAAATATTTAAAAAGTTTGGAGAGCATTTAGCAAATAATGAGATGAATTAGCAACAAGTAAATAAGAGGTGTCCAGGTGTTTCTTAGATACATTCCATGTTGGGACTGCGTTGGCCACTAAATATGTATGTATGTATGTATGTATGTATGTACAGTGGGGAAAATAAGTATTTAGTCAGTCACCAATTGTGCAAGTTCTCCCACTTAAAAACTTGAGAGAGGCCTGTAATTGATATCACAGGTAGACGAGAGACAAAATGTGAAAAAAAATTTGAGAAAATCATTTTGTCTGACTTTTAAAG
>NW_013952737.1:78927-81458 GCF_001266775.1 Austrofundulus limnaeus
TTCTGTCTCCGTGTCCGTTTTAATAACGAATTATTCCCAAAAGAATTTATAAGTTTAAATATACTGTATATCAAGTGGAGCATCATGGTGAAATGCCATTTTGCTGCACTTGTGAAAGTAAAACCGTTGGGCTTCATTTGGACACTCAGACATCAATTCTGAGTTTCACACTGCGGGACAGGACATGGTAAAAAAAAGTAAATAAGAGGACTGGGTTTAACGATTGTTTTAAAGAGACTGAATCTCTCAGAAGTAAATGTAATTTGTTTAACATTCTGCCAAAAATGCATCTAATTTGAGTGGAACTATTTCAGACAACTGTTTCTTATTTTAAAAAGTGGACATTAAATCTCTCTTCACTAACAGTTTAAAACATCAAAAGATTTGAAGAATCTGGAGAAACATCTGAGCTCGGGACCAGATTTACAGTCAGTATTGGATGACCCATAGATCCACACCTCCACTAATCATTGTCTGTAAATACAGTTTGCTGTGCCATCCACTGATGCTGGTTAAAGCTCTATGATGCAGAAACAAAGACCTATGTGAACACCATCCAGAAACGATGACCAATTAAAAACCTACCTGAGTTTTGGGAGCTTGAGGGTTTTGTTCAGGATCTCAGCTGTTCCTAGGACTGAGACCTCTGAGGTTGTTCCTCAGATCTGTGGGTACCAAGTTCTTGAGTACTCTGATGACCATTGAGACTATACACTGTAAAGCCAAATTAGTAATCATTATTAAAGCCGTTTACGGTAACTGATTATATCGGGATTTCTAGTTTTTACATAATCAAAAAATTCAAGCTCTGTTTGAAGTCTTGTATTCAAGCTTATCCATTACTAAATAACTTAAGATTTTAAAACTAACCTTTACGAGTAATTGACTCAACATTACTCACGTTTATCAGTAATCATTATTCATGTTTATCAGTTTACTCATGTTTATCAGTAATTGTTACTCACATTTATTCATTTTAGTGTTAATAGAAATTATTAAATGTAACTTATAGTCAATCAATTTGTTTCTTATATGCAAGTGTAACATTATAAACATGTAAACATGAGTAGATTTCACATTGTGTAAGACTTAAATCATAAACACAAAGCAGTAAACAGGGGGGAACCAGAGTCATCAGCTATTTTACAGTAAATGCACTCTTACTGACGGTTTTCAGGCTTGTCATTAGTGAATAAAATTACTGAATTAAAACAAATTGCCTTGAATAATGACAGAACAAGAATAAGTCAATTTATGCTGTCATGTGTGCTGCTTTTACAAAATGTCCTGATGCATCTCAGTAATCCAGGTAAAAAAAWWTTTTAAAAAATGTCAAGATAATACACAACTTTTATGAGGGAATGGGGAAGAAAAGAAAATTACTCATGATCCCTGACAGGCTCTGCACCAATCAAATGAGGCGGTTAGAAAAAAAGAAACAAACTGAACAAACGAACACAGCTGAACTATCAAACAAAAATCATGGCCAGGAATCATTGTAATGCAACAGAAAAAATGCAATCAGCAACCATGCATCCAACACAGTCAGAAGAAACATGCTCTGGTAGTTTACTTCTTCTTTTTTTTTTTTTTCTAAGGATCTAAGGATTTCTAAGGATCCTTACGAAAAAAAAAAAGTTTACTTCTTCTTCGCGTTGGCAAACAATTTAAAGACGCATTACTGTCACCTACTGGCTCAACAGTCAGGTCACTGATCAGCCCCTCCCAAAACCAGTAAAAACCTGTAAATTTAAGTTGTCTCAGCTTAGTGCCATTAGTAGAGCAAAAACTTGCCTTGAGTAGTTTACAAAACATATTTTCTTAAGTAATGGATCCGCCTTTTGCAAAAACATGAAAAGGTTAGTAATAATAGCTTGACTTATTATGTAAAAGAAACTATGGGTTGACACCATGACGCTCCTCAACTTCTTTATTTCCTCTTGGTATGTCTCCAGCTTCTTCTTCCTGGTGTTACTTATCTCTACATCTGTCACCACCTCCTTCTTTTGTTTGTCGACCACCCTGTCCAGTTGGATCTGTTTGTCTGGATCTGAAAGGATTTTTTGGGCTGATGTGCAGTGCCATTTGACCTCCAATGGATGCTTTTAGACATTCAGGGTTTTGCGTTAGAGTTGGGGTGGAGGGAAAACTGGCACCATGCTGGCCTCTGCCCCTCTTCTCCATTTTAATTGCACTATAGAACTGAACAACATGCATCAACAGCACATCTGAGGTCCAGGTTGGTCCAGCAATTCCACTACCATTCATTATTCAAGCCACACACACTCCCCTACCCACCGCCAATGAGATGGCCCGCCCCTCCAAATATTTCACGGCATGTAGTAATTTTTATTTAAATAAGGCCAGATCAGGTCAAGAGCTATTTTTGCACCCCTCCATATCCACCTCTCTCCAAACTTGGGGAAAGAAGACGGCACAGACCGAGGCTGTGAGCGCTGTGTGTGGTCCTCATAAAGATAGAAAAATGCGTGTGTGTGTGTGTGTGTGTGTGTGTGTGTGTGTGTGTGTGT
>NW_013952737.1:83478-88487 GCF_001266775.1 Austrofundulus limnaeus
CTGTCATACTCACCAATGGCAGCAAGAGGATTAAAGCTCAAGCACTCATTGACTCCGGTGCTGAGCGTAACCTGATCTCAGAGGATCTCATCAAAGAACTTCACCTCCAGGGGCAGCCACTTGAGCCCCCTTCCTCCATTTTTGATATTACTGGACAATTAATCTCCCAGATCCACTTCAAAGTCCCTCAACTGCAGTTTATTGTTTCTAGTAATCATCACGGCAGCGGTGAGTTCATGATTTTCTCCTCCTCTACATCCCAAGTAATCTTAGGTTTTCCTTGGCTCGGCCAACATAATCCTGATGATTAATTGGGCTGAGAAAAGAATTGATCAATGGAGTAATTATTGTTTACAGAACTGTTTGAAGTCGGCTGTTTCCACATGTTCTGATATTACCCAGATCAATAAAGAGGTGGATTTATCCAAGATACCTCCTGACTATCACGATCTCAGTGCAGTCTTTTGTAAAAATAAAGCACGGTCTCTCCCCCCACATCGTCCGTATGATTGCGGGATCAATCTGTTACCAGGGGCACCGTTACCATCCAGCCGGCTTTATAATCTGTTTGCTCCTGAAAGAGAAGCTATGAAGGAGTACATAGAGGAGGCTTTAGCTTCGGGTCATATTAGACCTTCCACTTCTCCTCTTGGTGCCGGGTTTTTTTTTTTTTTTTGTAGAGAAGAAGGATGGAAGTCTCAGACCTTGTATTATTTCAGGGGTCTGAATGAGATCACTGTTAAAAACAAATACCCCTTGCCTTTAATGGATTCTGTGCATCAGCAACTCCACTCAGCTACAGTATTCACTAAACTAGACTTACGCAATGCCTATAACTTGGTCAGAGTTAAAGAAGGGGACGAGTGGAAGACTGCGTTCAAAATTCATTTAGGACAGAGTATCTGGTAATGCCTTTTGGGTTAACCACTGCACCTGCAGTTTTTCAATCCCTAATCAATAATGTGCTTCGGGATTTTCTCGATGTCTTCGTTTTTGTGTATTTAGATGATATCCTCATCTATTCCTCCAACCCAGTCGAACATCAGAAACATGTTCGTATGGTCCTTCAAAGATTACTCGAGAATCAACTTTATGTCAAAGCCGAAAAGTGTGAGTTTGGGGTACCCACAGTCTCGTTCCTTGGTTTCATTTTTGGTCAGGGGTGTGTTAGCACWGACCCCCATAAAATCAAAGCGGTCGCTGACTGGCCTGTTCCCACTAATCGTCGCCAGTTACAACGTTTCCTTGGGTTCGCCAATTTCTACAGGAGATTTATTAAAGACTACAGTAGGATTGCGGCTCCCCTTACCCAGCTAACCTCCACTAAGAAGGTCTTTTCTTGGGGCCCTGAGGCTGAATCAGCCTTTTGTAAATTAAAACAGAGTTTTTGTTCATCTCCCATCCTCCATCATCCCAGACCCTCTGAGCAGTTTGTAGTGGAGGTGGACGCATCAGATACTGGGGTGGGGGCRGTTCTTTCCCAAAGGTCTAACTCGGATAACAAGCTTCACCCTTGTGCCTTTTTTTCTCGTCGCCTTTCACAGGCTGAGCGTAATTACGATGTGGGAAATCGTGAGTAACTGGCTATCAAACTGGCACTCGAAGAATGGCGGCACTGGCTGGCACTGAATGGTGCTTTATCAGAGCTGAACAACAAAAGAAATCTGAAGCTCCTATGTTGAACAGTTTCTGAGTTATAAGCATTTTTTCATGTCCTGATACCCCTTTTTCAGATAAATTGGGGGTCGGGGGCACTGATTGGTGGGCCTCATGGATAGAGCTTCATCAGAGCTAAACAAAAAAAGAAATCTGAAGCTCCTATGTTGAACAGTTTCTGAGTTATAAGCATTTTTGCATGTCCAGACCCCCCTTTTTCAGATAAATTGGGGGTTTGGGGGGTGGGGGGCACTGATTGGTGGGCCTGATGGATAGAGCTTCATCAGAGCTAAACAACAAAAGAAATCTGAAGCTCCTATGTTGAACAGTTTCTGAGTTATAAACATTTTTTCATGTCCTGACACCCCTTCTTTGAAAGGAGCCCCCTCCTCAAATATGGGGCCTATCGTAAAACCGTTGGCTGGCGCAGTGTAGGTCGAACTCTTCTACAGTCCTGCCAAATTTTGTTGATCGGTGCAGCCATTTTTGTGCTACGGTTGACCAAAAATCACTCAACAAAAAAAATAAATAAATAAATAAACAGTACGAAAACAACATGACGTGTGACCAGGTTCCCGCGAGTCCAGTCATGTTCTAATAAACAGCGCTGATCAGCAGCGCAGCTACGAGCTAATGTAATTTCCCCCAAGTTTTAAAAATTTATTGAGTAGTTTGTGAACTCAAAACACCATAAATCCAGACAGAATGAGTTGCTGTTATGCTACGTTTACACCAAATGCATTGCACGCCTCTAAAAATCTCAAAACGCACACGTCCTGACGCTGGTATCCAGTGATAACAAATGCATTTGATGTGAATGTAGACACGCGTGATAGGAGGAGCCTTTTAACCGTAGTTTCGATAACTTACCAAACATGCCAACTTCCTCACTAATCATCCTCCAGGCAAAATCCTTTTTATTTCTATCACGATAATGGACATAAATGGCATGATCATAAATGATCGGACTATCAGTATTTCCTCCATTGTTTGTGTGATCCGATTTCCCAGGCTTCCGGTATTTCCGGCCCGTCACCAGTCCGTCACTGAGCAGAGTCTCTCTGATTGGTTGATGCGATGTGTTGACCAGTAAAAGTTCAGATTTTCTAACTCATGTCGGACGCTTTGGACGTGCTGCACCCACGGAACATGCTCATGACATGTGCACCGCTGCGAACTGCGCTGCTCGAAATGTGCCAGATATGCTGCTCGGCTTCTAGACGCCCCTAGATGCGCGTCCACAATTGACTTTGCATGTAAACCAGATGCTCCCGATGCTCAAAAYGCGTTTGGTTTAAATGTAGCATTAGTCCACAGGTCATGGGCTGAGCTCCTCTCTGTCACACACACACCGCAGGTCAGACAGTCCCGTTCAGGAGCAATAACCCTTAAGGGCCCAGATTATAATCGGTCTTTAAAATGTGGTAAATAAATTACTCTCGGTGACTGAGAGGAAGTTTTTTTGATAGTTGCATTTTTTAACTGTTATCCTTTATATCTACAAGAGTTAAAGTTCTTCCAGAGTTTTAATGTAGTTCTAATGATTATTAGAAAGGGCATGATTTGAGGGTTTTACTGATAATATTTTATTCAAAACATGTTACAGAAGTCATAAGAAGCAGGTTTATTTTGAACAAACATTACAAACGTGTTCATTCCTACAAAACTGTCACATGTATTCACAAACAACACTAAACTGATTCAGATTAACATAAAAGAAATCATGTTTCATAATTAAATGTCCGCTTCCTGCTAAAAAGAAAAATCCTCCATCCATTCTGTCCTTGTTCCTTGTTCCTCAAAGTGGGGCTGGAGTCTGTCCCAGCTGCCTTTGGGTGAAGGMAGGGGACACCTGAACAGGTCTCCAGTCTCCATCAGGGACACAAAAGAGACAAACAACCATCCACACTCTGTAACCTTCTGGAGCTCTTCTGTGTGACTCTAGATGTGACAAAGTGAGAACTCTGGACTCAGATCCATTTGCTGCTGCACAGAGTTCTAATCACTTAATATCAATAATAATTAAATAAATAAATAAATAAATTATCATTGATAATTATCAGGAGAAGACCTTAACTTTAGGATGTAGTTAGGCAATTAAATATTCACAATGTAAATTTATTACTATAAGTGAAGGTGGGTCATGTAAAATTATGTTTTTATAAAACTAGTAACCCCACCCCCAACCATTTTTGGRGGGAAACACTGGGGTCCTTTTTTCACTCCCCCATTCCCTAACTGCCATTTGTGGATGGGGTCCAGAGGAGGAGCGGACCGTCTGGTGGGGGACTGGGCTGCGGGTGGGCTCGGAGCCTGGAGGGGTGCCAGGGACAGGGCTGGTGCTTCGGTTTCCTAGGAGCCGTTTCGAATCCCAGAGTATGGCTCCTGGTTGCCATGGTTGGCCCGCTGGCCGGGGTGGCTGCCAGAATTCGGCAGGTTGTCGGTTGGGGGAGTGCACAGGGCCATTAGCGGTGTGTGGGGGTGGTCGGGGCGTGGCTTCGCTGTGGTAGCGGGGTTCGCCGGTCGGCTTGGTGCGTCCCGGGCCGAACCTTGGCTGTCTGCTCCTCTCCACCCCAGAATGAACGGGTCTACCTCTTGGGTTTGGATGTGGGCTGCCCTCAGTAGGGGCCAGGTGCATGTCCTGGACCTGGGGGGCATAGAGTGTGTATCGGGAGTGTGAGTGGATTATGGCGTCCATTTTGTGTGTCTTTGAATGAATGGTTGTGAGAATGAGGGTGGGATTGTGTCTGTGTATGTTTGGATATTTGTCAGGCTGAGACTTGGGCTGCCCCCTTTTCTGGTTTATCTGGGGACCCACTGCTGGTGGTGCCCCCGCCCCCACCCCCGCTGCATTGCCCTTTGGTGGTTTGTGCCTTTCCCCGCTGGTGAGCTGGTGGCTCTCGGTGTCTGGGCTGGGCGCTTGGGCGTGTGCCGGCTCGGCCTGGTGACTGCCTGGTGGGGCTTGGACCCTTTGGCCCTCTCGGGCCTCGGCTTGGGGTGGTGTGCCCTGGGGGCCTGGGCCTCTGTGTCCATGCCCGGATCTACTCTTGCACTGCAGGTGCCAGTGGGACCTGTGAGTTCGTCACTGCTGGCCCTGGGGGATTACTGCATGGGGACGCTGGGCGGGGGTGGTTCTCCCGGTTCTCTCCTGTGGTCTGCTCTTGGGGGTGGGTGGGCGGTTCTTCATGCGCTGATGCCCCTGGGAGCTCTGTGTTTGGGGTCCCTCTCGGGCTTTTTGGCTCTGGTCTTCCCTGTGTCTGCTTCAGGTCTTATGGGTCGAGTCTGTGGGTCTCTTAAGTCACTATTAAATATTCCATTGGAGAAATCTGTGTATACATACATACATACATACA
>NW_013952737.1:88721-90738 GCF_001266775.1 Austrofundulus limnaeus
GTATGTATGTATGTATGTATACACTGTATATGTGTGTGTGTATGTTGTTCTGACAGCTGGATGATTTCTCTCTGTGTCTCTTTGAACTTACCTTCCTCCCTCCTCCTCCATGGAGGACATCTTTCCTTTTTAGTTGAAGGTTTGATTTTATTTCCAAGCATTTCATGGGCCACTGCTGATATGGTGTATGATTGTTCACTGTGATGGTGTTAGTGGAGATATTTATCAATGTTACATTCAGATCTTTTAACAGACTTTCAGAAGATACTTTWCAGAGGTGGAAAGTAACTAAGTATAAATACTTTGTTACTTAAGTAAAAACATTTAAATATAACATTATAATCATTATGACCTCTAAAAAATGTATTTTGGGGTGGGGGTCACCTCCCAATAAATGTTATTTTGTACATTCTAACTGCTCACTTACTGAATACTTTCAATACTTAAATACATTTTACATCAGATAGTTTTAAAATAAATTTTATGGTAAGACTTGTACTTTTACTCAAGTATCACATTGAGGTACTAAGAGTGGTGTTTTGTTACTTAGCCTAACAGGGGCTGCATGTGACAGGAGTTTACTTCTGCTGTCCTTTCCAGTGGAGCTTTGTAGGATAATGATCAAAGCTGTCTCTGATGACCTGATGCTACTAGATACCAGTGGTGGGCAGCACTAATCTAAAAATTAGTTCCACTAGCCCTAAAACACTAACTCAAATATTTAGGTCCCCTAATTCTAAAGCAAATTTTTAGCAAAATCTAATTCTATAATAATTCTATAATAAAACACAGTAAAAGCAAATATCTCTTGTGATTTCTGAGTTTCCCTGATCTTTCCTTTAATTTCTGATCAGAGTGGTAATGTCCCGCTGCAGGTCTGTGTTGATGGGAAGTGGGAGGGCAGAAGCTTGTGACTGCCTGATGCCTCAGATAGTCCAGAGGGTCAGAGCTGCAGGGAGACGTCTCCTGTCTTTGCTTCACTCCGTAAAACCTGCAACTCAGAGCTTCTGAAGGAGCCGCTCTGTCGAACGCCACCTCAGCAGCAGAAAGGTAGGAGCCTCACCTGACCACCAGCTCACCACAGCTGTCTGATTCATGTTGTGTCATATATGTGCAGAAAGTTGCCCTCTCACTTCAGCTGGAAAAGCTGATGAAAATACAACTTTTAATCCAGCATATAAACTGGTTTAGCTGTTATATCCAACTCAGGATTTTTTTAATAGTTCATGAAATACATTTCTATATTTGTTTGGGGTGTTACGTTGCGTTAATATCTGTATTTTAAATCTAAATTTAATTAATTTCTTATAATTTAGTGAAGTAGAATTAAGTGATATATTTTTAATTGATCTGGTTGAATCTTGTCTGATAAAACAGGTAAAAAAAGGTCCTGGTTGTTCAGAAATGGGGTTTAAAGAAAATCTCAGTGGAGTATGGGTGTAAGACTTTAAACAGCTGGAGGATTATTAGTGACCATTAAGGAGAAATACATGTTGCCCGCTGAAATGCAAATATGTCAGAGTTAAAAACTCAGATCATGTAATGAGAAAAAATGATGGAGAATTTAGTCAAACCTTGAAATTAAAGTAAAACGAGATAATATGACTCTCAGATTATTTGTCAAAAATTACTCTCAGCTACTACCTCATGTCATTGTGGCTCGTTATCAGTAGGCCTGACTGAGTTGTAGATATTTGTTGAAGGTTGGATAAATTAAACTGGACAGACTCTGATAAATTATTACAACGGAGTATTAAGGCCACACAGTGAAAAAAAATTTTTTTTTTATTATGAGATTAAAGTCGTAATTTTATGAGAAAAAATCATAATCTTACAAGACATATCCATTTTCTGTTTCTCATTTCCTCCTTATTTTCCTCACACCTTTTGTGTACAGTCTGTCTGTTTATAAAGTAGTCCGTGATGACTTGGGTCACTGTGCTTTCATCCAAATTAGCTATGTGACCAAATCTGTCAATGCATCCATTAATTACAATACGGCTTCAGTTTATAGTCG
>NW_013952737.1:90875-92012 GCF_001266775.1 Austrofundulus limnaeus
GGCCCTAATACTCCGAAGTAAAATTTTAGAAGTTTATTTAATGATTATTTCCTAAAAGTTTCATTAAAACTCCTCAGTGGTTTCTGAAATATTTTGCTAACAAACAAGGTCGACTCCAAATAGTTAATTGTAAAGTTCTGTGTGAAGGTCATGATGAGTTGCGCCCAGATCATGAATTGTTTTTGCCTCATATACCAAACTTTAGCACAATATCAGTAAAATAAATACGATTAAACCATTTTTGTGTTTTCTAAGTGCAGCTGTAATCCACAGTTAATCAGTTTTACAATGCATCCATTTACTTCCTGTAAGTTTTATTACAATGACTTTAGTTCTTCATTGTGAGGAGCCAAGTGGAAAATAAAATGTTGATAAATGCCACTTTTCAATATTTAGCTCACTTTCTGAGTGTTAAAAATCTCTACTAATATTTTATCATTGTTTATCTTATTGTTCTTTTATTTTTCTATTTTTTTTACTAAATGTTAAATGATACATGTAAATATTAAATCCTAAATGTAAACGTTAAATCTTAAATGTTGAAGTTTGCATTTATTTCAGAATGGAACACAAACTTTGTTGTTGATGCTCAGCTCTTATTCTGATGTCATCATCCTGAGACAATAGCAACCAATAATAACACTGCTGAAGATGGTATTTAGGCTGTTTTTAAATTTATGAGTTGTGGATCACGTTGGCCACACCCTATGTGGGCCGTAAACCACCAGYGTCAGCTGCATAAACAGCTGTTAAATGACACAATCTGGTCGACCAATATTTATATTTAAAATGTGTTCGTTAAAATCAACAGAGATGTACGTGAGGTCCGGCAGCTTGAAGAGCAGCTCAGACACCAGCCGCAACTGCAAGCTTGACGTCTTGTAGAGAAGAGCTAGCGTTAGCAGCATTAACGGTTGCTTGTCGTCTCAAGATGATGATGTCATAACCCCAACAACAAAAGCTGCGTTCCATTCTGAAATGCGTAAACTTTAACATTTAGCTGCAACATTTAAGGTTTAACTTTTACATTTAGATTAAGGATTTAATATTAACATTATTTTTAACATTTAAATTCAACATTTAGTAAAATAAAAAAACTAAGAAAAGTGAGCTAAATAATGAAAATGTGTTCATGAC
>NW_013952737.1:92260-94547 GCF_001266775.1 Austrofundulus limnaeus
TGCATTGGCAAATAAATTATATTAAAAAAACCGTAATACTAGAACTAATTAAAACTAAACTAAACTAAAACTAAGCATTAAAAATGAAATGATAACTAATAAAAAAAAAACTAGCAAATCCACGGTGAAAACTAATTAAAACTAAACTAAACTAAAACTAAGCATTAAAAATGAAATGATAACTAATAAAAAAAAAACTAGCAAATCCACGGTGAAAACTAATTAAAACTAATTGAATTAAAAGAAAAAAAAGCCACAACAAAATAAAACTAAACAATTGTAGGAAAAAAGTGTTGTTCAAAATGGTATGTCCGAATAAACATGAATCAGCTGGATTTCATCTTAAAACTTTATTTTCAATCTTCTGACTCCAATCAGGTTCACAGTACAGCACTCAGCACASAGGCCTCAGTAAGACCTTGGGCTGAACCAAAACACAGCAGCTCTGCTCTGAAGCAGAAACTGTGCAACCCACTGACAACTTCTTCCTCTATCATAATGAATATAATGTACATCTCTTCTTGGTTACATCCCTGGAGGTGTTACATTTTACATCAGATGTCAGAACGTAACTCATTTTGTTTAGACTAACGAAMGAACACAGGATAAGACAAAGCAACTCCTTGTCTGCTTTAACCTTACAGGCTGAAATGGTCAGAAGTATAAAATACAATCTAACATTCAATTAATTGGTTACAAAATTTCCTTCAATCCCTCTCTTTGACATACATAAAATATGTCAAAACTATAAGGAAATTTTATGAAAACTTTATAAAGATGAGCTTTAACATCTATT
Organism: Austrofundulus limnaeus; assembly: GCF_001266775.1. Classification (NCBI taxonomy): domain Eukaryota; kingdom Metazoa; phylum Chordata; class Actinopteri; order Cyprinodontiformes; family Rivulidae; genus Austrofundulus; species Austrofundulus limnaeus. The sequence goes on from NW_013952737.1 coordinate 93,057, forward strand.
TATGACATCAGGATATTTCTAAACATTTCCCAACCCCAGAAATTCAATTTTTAATCCTGCARACATAAAAATATTTATCATTAGGGTGACCAGTCTTGTAWCTTTTTCCACTCTTGTAACTCCTCCTCTCCTTCCACAGAATTAAGACTCATAATACTCTCTTTACACTCTTGTTTATTCTTTTCTGTCCATTTCTTTTTATTCTTTGCCCAGAGGTTCCAGAGCTTTGTGCGATAATCYAAAAGCTCATTTTCTCATCCATCCTCTATTCTTAGTTGATGGCTTAGTGTTCTCTGGTGGAGGAGAAGTAATGGTCAGTTTTTCTTCAGTTGTAGGTTGGGGGAACATATGTTTTGGTTCCTCTGTTTGTGACGCTGATGAAACCAGACGTTTTTCCGGTTCTGCAGCTTGAAGTAACTCCTCTCTCTGTGGTTCTGGTTCTGCAGCAGTCTTCTTATCAGCCACTTGCACGCTGTTTTCCATCGATGTCTCAGTTGACTCCTGTTTTCCTTCAAGCCTCAGATGTTAGCTGATCACACTCCTGTTTTTTGGTTCCAGCCGGAACTTGGTTCAGGAAATACTTCATGTTTGAAACTAACAGCTCAGCTCCAGTTCTATTCAAAGCCATTCCATCAGACTTGAACAGATGTTGTCTCTCCCAAAAGAGATCAAAGTTATCCACATATCTCACAGAGTGGTCAGCACAGGACGTTTCCAAAAAACCAKTAAGAGCSAACASTCTACTGAACCTCTCATCACCTACTTCTGCTGTMGGAATTGGTCCACTGATCAATACATCCATGTTGAGATTCTTCACTGCATTCAGCAACTGAATGAAATCCTTCTTCAGGATTTCTGATTGTCAATTCATAACTTCATCACTTCCTGTATGAATGATGAGGGTCTTCAGAGCTGGATACTCAGCTGTGATTTCCAGAATCTTCTCTGCGAGGTCAGACACTTTATCAGCAAATCTCAGAACTTTGACTTTTTTCTTTTTCCAGAAGCCTCTGATCTCATTCACCATTTTATCKAACCACCGTGGGGGATGGGGTCTGACGCACCCACAGTTGTGCGACCAGGTTTTTCTTTCTAAACATAATATGAATGCCGTATGCTGTCTACAGTTGAAAACACAATAGTTACAAATGGGTGAACAGGTACAATAAGGCTGGAATATGATACCATCTGAGGCCACCACCACCTGATTTACACAAACCACCAAGACTCAGCATGTATTCAGTGTTTGGTCAGTTTAACTGTCTGCACTCATCAACAACTGAACACCAAATGTTTCTGTTGTAATGCAATAATACTCAAACCATATTAACTAAGATTATGTTAGCCTTCATTCAATCATGTACCGTATTAGCCCTTTAAACTCAATAAGAATACAGTTTGATAATCAACCATAGTTTCATACAGACACACGTGGAACACAGGTGTGTTGGTTTATACTCTCACAAAGTGTGTAAAGGACACATGGGGGGG
>NW_013952737.1:95338-98871 GCF_001266775.1 Austrofundulus limnaeus
TGTCCTACCTGAGACACCCTGTCCTACCTGAGACACCCTGTCCTACCATGCTGCCTCTGACTCTCTGTATTCAGCTCCTACATCAACAGATAAAGTATTGTGTTTTTACTGCCACCTGAATTCAGTCAGCTTTAAAAAGGTCAAGAAAATAATGTGTAAATTATGAAGATAGTAGATTAAGTTAGAGAAAAAATCAGTGACTTTATGAATGTAAATTATAACAGGGAATATCATCAGAGTGGACCTGGACTCAATCTTAGCATTAAAATACAGTTTAACTTATTAAAAAAACCTCAATAATAGATAATGTCATCACTAAGTGATTGCTAACGTTAGCTGATAGACAACTAGCAGCAAGCTAACTTTTCATAAGAAAAATAACTGTCCTGTCCTACATTTTGACTTATTTTTGGTCCTTTGTAWAGAATAAAGTTTTTCCAAGAGCTGGACGTTTTCAGACCATTATCTGCTCCAGCAGCTCTGACCACCRCGTTGTTTACAGTAGGCAGCTAGCCCAGCGCGCGCGCATGTGTATGTGTGTGTCTGCACTTCAGAGAAAAGGAAGGGAGGGGGAAGGGGGAAGGTGTCTCAGGCTCACAGCAGCACTTCTGAAAAGTGTGAGATGAGAAGCATGAGTGGGGAGGGGGCGGAAGAGAGGAACCGGGTGCAGTGTACTTTTTAACTTTTTTTCCCCAGAAAAAAGTAGACGCAGCAGTTGCTGCCGCGCTTGTTACTGTCGGACAATGTAGATGCAYGCAAAGGAAAAAAGATGTGCGAATATTCGTGGGGACTGTCCCTGTCCAGCCAAAGTTGGTGGGGACATGTCCACACCAGTGCTTCACAAAGTTACGCCCCTGCTTGAAAGTCTCTCTTTGGACTTGTTTTGACTTTGAGCTGGATCTGGTCTCAGGTCCCTCTCTGAGATCAGAAAATGAACTTTGTTCAGACTCACAAGTTTCTTCCAGTGGTGTGAATCTGTTTTGAAGAAAAACTGCTCCATCTTCATTTCTCTGGCMGTTATCAGTTGTTTTGATTCCACTCWGTCGCTGCGTTCTTCTCCTTGCTGGTGGAGAAAAAGCATTTCTCTGTAACTCTGGCCATTTGTTGTCACCTAAGAGCTGAATCCTTCCTGAGAGAGTTTTTGGTCTGGCACCCAGAGAGTTGCATACAGCTTGACCCTCAGAAGCAKCTTCCATCTCCTTATCCAGTTGATCTCTCATCTCAGCCTTCTCACCCATTTGAATGCATGTTGAGTTCTCCAAAGCATTCATCTTTTCCAGACGATGAATTTTGAGCTCCAACACCGTCACCTTTTGGAGAAGCTGGCAGAAATCCTCTTTGGAAAAGAAAGGAGGTATCTTGAAGCTTTTCTGTACTCACTCCCAGCAGGTGTTTCAAAATCTGCAGGTTCTTCAACCAAAACTAAAGTCCAATGGTCTCTGCTTTTTCATGGTCACCAAATTATAGGAAAAAGCGTTGCTCAAAATGATATGTCCGAATAAACATGAATCAGCTGGACTTCTTAAAACTTTATTTTCAATTTTCTGACTCCAATCAGGTACACAGTACAGCACTCAGCACAGAGGCCTCAGTAAGACCTTGGGCTGAACCAAAACACAGCTGCYCTGCTCTGAAGCAGAAGCTGTGCAACCCACTGAAAACGTCTTCTACTATCATAATGAATTGACCTTATAATGGACATCTCTTCCTGGTTACATCAGACATCAGAAYGTAACTCATTTTGTTTACACTAAAGAAAGAACACATGATAAGACACACCTACTCTTTGTCTGCTTTAACCTTACAGGATGAAATGAYCAGAAGTATAAAATACAATACTGCATCTAACATTCAATTAATCACTTACAAAATTTCCTTCACTTTGATGAAAAATCCAAAACTATTATAACCTTGCTCTAGTTCTAAACTATTTTGCTAGCATAAATACAGAGTTAACTATAAACCATTAACAGTATATTTTAACATCTTGTACATTTTGTTCATTCAGAGTATTAGCAAAGGAAATGTTCTGTAAATATCTGTAAARCTAAACTCTATCAGGTAGTTGGCTGTGGCAGCCGTCTTGAATCACGTCAACTCTAAAAGTTAATAAGTTGTTGRTATTTTCAGACACAAACACACCGATGAAAACGTTATTGTCCACTTTAGACTTTCAGTGGTGGCAAATGATGAAGAAATCCCAACATCATTTTGAGTCTAAGCCCCATTTGTTTACCTGAGACCACCTCCCAGCAGCATCTGAGTTCCTCCTCCATGTTGTGTTTTGTGACGTCTGAAACCTGTTCTCCTCTGCCCTCCCTTCCAGACCATGAGCGGTCACGAGCACAACCATTCGCTGGACTTCCTGAACGGCACCCCGTGGTTCCTCTATGAGTGYACCCTGGAGATCGACACCAGCTACAGACGCATCTCCCTCTTCCTGCTCTACCTCTTCATATTYGTGGTGGGCCTGCTGGAAAACCTGCTGGTGGTCTGGGTCAACTGGCGTAGGCGCCACTCAGCCAGCGGGGTGCTGTTCTGCATCATCAACGTGAGCCTGTCGGACCTGATGGTGGTCGTGATCCTGCCCTTCTTCATGATGGAGGTGACCATAGACAAGGTGTGGCTGTGGGGCCGCTTCCTGTGTAAGGTCACCAGCCTCATCTACGTGATCAACTTCTACAGCAGCTCTTTCTTCTTGGCCTTCATGACCTTGGAGCGCTACCTGTCCCTCACCAGACCGTCCGCCCCACCTCTCTTCCCTGTGGTGGGCCGGCGCCGCTGGGCGCTCTGCGGGGCGCTGTGGGTCTTCTCTCTGTTCCTGGCCCTGTTAGAGAACGCCCACATGGACCTCCTGCAGTGGGAGGAGCCGGGCTGCTACCTGCTGCCCGAGTACAGCTACACCGAGTGGTACGTGTCCTTGGCCTTCCTCTGCATGATCTTCCAGTTCCTTGGCCCGGCGGCGCTCATCATCACCTGCAACGTGCTCATCGCCCGAGCGGTCCGAACGGCGCCGGATGTGGAGAGTCGTCGGGACGTGTGGCTGGTGCACGTGTACTCTTCGGTGTTCGTCCTGTGCTGGTTCCCCTACCACCTGGTTGTGCTGCTGATGATCATCGACGACCTCGACCCCTTCCTRTTCAGCTGCAACGCCGTGGAAGTCCTCTACTTCTCCTACCCCGTGGTGCAGGGCTTCTCCCTCTTCCACTGCATCGCCAACCCCATTCTCTACAACTTCCTCAGCAAGAGTTTCCAGAGCAACCTGCTGAACACCGTGATCAACTGCCTACCCAAGGAGAAGGCAGTGGAGCAGGTGGAGGCGGGGCCAAAGCCCAACACTCCTAACGGAGGGGACCCGGGGAAGCAGCGCAGGCTAAGTAACAGCAGCACCAGCCATTCTGATGTTGGCTCATAGGAAGCTTCAGGCGAGAGACTTTTTCTGTTATTTAGTTTGAATTCTTTGTTTCAAACTGCAAATAAAACAAGAAAAACACAGTATGTAAAAAAATTTCAAAAGATGATAAAAAGAAAAC
>NW_013952737.1:99679-102344 GCF_001266775.1 Austrofundulus limnaeus
CATCTGGTGGAAATTTCATGTCATTAGCACCTCTAGTAATATATTTACTGAGAAAAATGTTGACGTGTTCAATACTTATTTTACCCGCTGTATTTTGCTAACAGACAAACGGTGGGCGGTACAGTTCATCAGCCCTCAGCTGTCGGTGGAGCGCAGCGCCTCTTTGGAGTGGTCGTTGTACATGAAGGTCTGCTCGATGCTGAAGTCGGGGGGCAGGTGGTCCTTGTGCAGCTCCATGTGGGACGACACCAGTTTCAGTGTGGAGAAGTAGAAGCCACAGACGGTGCAGCGGTACATGAGGGCGCCGGCGTGCGTCTTCAGGTGGCAGATCATGGTGGAGCGACCTCGGAAGAAGCGCAGACACACCTTGCACTGGTACGGCTTCTCCCCGGTGTGGATCCGCAGGTGGTAGGTGAACTCCCCCGAGTGGGCAAAGTGTTTGCCGCAGTACCGGCACCGGTACCACTTCCCGCGAAGCCCCGGGGCTTCAGCTGGGGCTTCCTTCTCTGAGCTGCCRTTAGTGAGAACTGTGGAGAACAGGCCCAGCGGGGCCACTTTACACAGTTTACTGGAGTCATGCAGGGTGCCAGAGGAGGAGGAGGAGGAGGATGCGGGACCCTCCGGAGGCAGCTCGGCTTTACGTTTGCCTGACCAGCCCTGGACCTCGAGGCCTGCCCCGCTCCCCAGACCCCCGGCACCCTTGGTGGTGTGCAGGCTGAGGTGGTACTGGAAGGCAGAGGAGGAGGAGAACGTCTGTGAGCACAGGAAGCAGTGAATCTCCTCCACCCCTGGCCCCCCGCCATCAGGCCCCCGCTCCAGAAGCTTCCTCTCCTTCACCGYCGCCTCCTTGGCGTGCTCGGCCATGTGCCTGTCCAGCAGGGGGCGCTCCACGAAGCAGCAGGCACAGTGAGGGCAGGAGAAGACCGCCACAGACAGGTGGGTGAGGGTGTGCCACAGCAAGGAGCACAGGGAGAGCTGGGGGAGGTGGCAGACCCCGCAGGTCAGACTCTGGTGACACACGTGGCTCAGCAGGTGGTCTCTGACGGACTGAAGCACAGAAAGAGAAGAGGGGCGGTAAAAACAMACGGTGGTCCCATTAAAACCTCATCTGTTTGCATCAAACTCAATGAAAGTCTGCAGYTCATTCTGAAACTTTTCAATTAATACAGAGGTTCTCAAAMTGGGATCCCAGGACCCCSAGGGGTCTGCAAGAGGTATCTTGGGGGTCCTCAAAAAATTTCACTACATTGTTAATTTGTTTTTTTATTTTTAAAAATGCATGGAGAACAATGAACCAATTAAACAAACATAATAAACTTAATAAAATATATATATTTCCATGGCATTTAGGGGTTGAAATAACAATAAATTATTTTCTAAACCAGCATGGATTTTATGAGGGGCTCCCTGGAATTTTTTACCCTTGTAAGGGGTCCCCAGACCCAAAACTTTTGAGAACCCCTGAATTAATACAACAAAATGTTCGGCTACTTCAGGACACTGCTGCTCTGTCTTCTGATTCTTCATACTTTTTGAAATATTTAACTTTTTTCTTGCTGAAAATGAATGGAGCTGTTTTCATCTTCATAAATCTTTACTGCAGTTTTTACCTTTTGTTCTGGTACTGCTTCTTTTTTTCTTTTCTTTTTTTACTTTTTAAGCTAATTTCAGCTCTTTTTGGCTTCTATTTTGCAAATCTTATCTTTTTCCTGCTCTTCTAGGTATCATTTTGACATTTTCTCCTATTTTTTTTTTGCTAATTTCAACTTTGTGCTTCTTTCAGCTATTTACTGATAATTTCAGCAGTTTTCTGAGTCTTTAGCTACTTTGTAGCTAATTTGAGCTTTTTTCCACTAAATCCACCTTTTTGATACTTTCAGCTACTTCCTGCTTAATTCATCAAATGTTCTCTTTCTGTTTCTTTGTGCTAATTTGAGTGATTTCAGCTACTTTTAAAGCTATGTTTAGGCTAGTTTCAGCCTTTTTTAGGTATTCAGCAACAATGTTCAGCATTAAACGTTCACACTGCCTTTTTTCAGGAACTATGAATTGTCTAGTTTGGACCTGTTCCTTCATTCTGAGATGATTTCTGTTGGTGCAATAAATAAAGAGAACACAGTGTGGTGTGAAAGCTACAGAACAATACAGTGAAGTGCAACGTCCAGAGCAACTTCCTGAGTCAATAAACATAAATGTTACAATTTTAAGCACATTTTTKGTGAAAAATATTTATATTAATGTAATCAGCTGTCTGTTTTCTCCATCCCTGCAGGTTGTGTCTCATAAAAAAACTAACATTCGATCAGAGAAACATGTCCTGGCTCCTAGAAGTATTTTTATTTATGGTTCGTTCTGTTTTTTCATTTCAAAATAAAATCGTTAAAATAAAATAACCGTGTTGTTTTTTTGTTTTTCAGTCTTTAAAACCTAAATGTAAAAATGTCAAATTGAACTAATAAAAAATAAACAGTGTTTGATTTAACTGCTTCGTTTAGCTAAATCCAAAATAAAATATATAGTTGATGTTTAAATAAGTAACTATTCTTTGATGACTTCCGTCATTTTCTGACGTCAAAGAAGAGTTTATAGTTTCTGAAAACCAGAAACCATTCCTACAGACATTAACAACGGCTGCACTCGAACCTTACTCTGTACAGGGTGTAGC
>NW_013952737.1:106532-109771 GCF_001266775.1 Austrofundulus limnaeus
CGTCCACCATAGACTTTGTATGTAAACCTGCTGCTCCTGACGCTGAAATCGCGTTCGGTGTGAACGCACCATTAGTCTGAGTCACGAGTCCCCACCTCTGGTTGTTGTCCTCTACTTCCCTTCAGTGTGTGCGTACCTGGAAGCGTCGGCTGAGGGTCTTGGTGCACACGGCACACTTCAGGTCTGAGCTGGGACCCTGGCTGCCGGCGAGCAGCGCCTCCTGAGGTAAGCTGTAACCAGAGGCGGCGTGGTGGTGGTGCCGCAGCAGCTTGTTCTGGCTGCAGAACTGCAGCTGACACATGCTGCAGGTGAAGAGCTGGACCCCGACGTGGGCGAGGGCGTGGGACACGCTGGCTGCGCGGTCAGGGAATGAGGCGCCGCACACGCCGCAAAGCCCCAGCTCCGTCAGGTGGCTCTCGCCGTGCTGCCTGATGGCAAACGGGTCTGCGGGGAGAGGAGCCAGGCAGGCTTTACACGACGAATTCCTGCTGACCTGCAGGAGAGCAGAGGGCGTCATTTACTCAGGCTTTCTGAGGAAGTTCACTGTCGTGTAAAATGTAATAAATGCATAATCTGAAAACTTACAAACTCATATTTTATTCATAAAAAAACATAAAATGTTTAAATTGAGAAAATAAAGTAGGTAGATCTGATATCTTGGTAATAAATCACACAAATTAGTACCTGGCTGTTTCCTTCACTTTCACCATTCTCCACACACACTAGGTCATCCTCCTCCTCCTCCTCCTCCTCCTCCTCTCCCTCCTCCATGTAGGTCTCATCGTCACTCAGCTCAATGACCTCCCCAAACAGCTCCCTCCAGGCCCTCGACGGAGGGAACGCCTCTCCACACCCCTCCGTTGCTCCCTCATCTGGCCGGACCTCCCTGTCRTCCTGAGCCTGCCCCGCCTTTGCCTCTCTGAACTCCAGCGGGTGGTCTCCGCCCTTGCTTGTGGCCCCGCCCTCCACTAAGACCACCTGCAGGCTTCCCGAGGGGGAGGACGGCGCCTCTGCTCCGAGCTGAGCCGAAGAGTCTGGGAGGGAGGGCGAGTCGGAGAGAGCGGCCGCACCTTCAAAAGTCACTTCACTGTGTGTCACTCGGTTTCCACTCCCCCCGGCTGACCCCCCGTCCCCCAGGTCGGGTTCAGTCTTCAGCTGGAGCCCCGGGCCCGGAGGCCGCGCTCCCTCCATCTGATTAGAGAGGCTGCTGCTTGGCAGAAGAGGAGCTTCAGCCCTCTGCTCACAGCCGATGTGAGACTGGATGTCCTCTATCTTCAGGTCCAGAGACGACGCCATCGTCTGGACTTTACAATCGTTTCTGCTCGCTCTGGTTTGGAAAAGCGGCGAGGAAGAAGTGGAGGGAGTTGGAGCGGCGGACGGCCCGACTGAAGACGACAGAGAGGAGCAGGAGGAGGAGCACACAGAGGCCGTGGCGATGGCCGTCACTTCAGACGCAGCGATGATCAGCTCAGAGTCCAGGTGGAGGTCGCCGTCGCCGCCGCCGCCCGCCTTCGCGGTCATGGACGCCTGCAGGTCAGGAAAGGTTTGGTGGCACGCCCTCATCAGCTCGGTGACGCCGAGCCTCTCGGCCAGCTCGTACAGCACGCCCACATCGATGAGGTCGATCAGAATCTCCCCCGTGTAGACGAACGTCAGCACCTTCTCGAAGTTGAGCGGTGACATAAACTCCAGCGTGAACAGAGTGGAGGCCCCCGCCGGGGGCCGGGCGAACAGGGTGTGAAAGTACGTCCCCGCGCAGGCCAACACCGCCCGGTGCGCGGCAAAGGTCCGGCCACCCACCTGCAGGAACACATCGCAGTACTGACGCGTCTGCCGGCAGCGGTTCAGATCTGAGAGCAGGGTGGCTGCGTGGCCGGGACCCTTCAGCTGGATCCTCATCCCTGCTTCTTCTGCTCCTGAACAGCTGCAGTCCACACAAACACACCGGCTGCAAGAAGCAAGGAAAAGGACAAGAACAACAGGAAACATCTTAGTGATACAGTTATAGTGACCAGAATAAACCACTAGTATCACCTGTTGTTATTAATCTTTATTTTTAAACAGTTTATACATCAAACATGTTTACCAGTAGCTGCACTGGGACCTTCAAAAATAAAACGGTCTAAATAAACAATATAATCACCACATTATTATAACTGAGACATTAAACAAAACTAATAAAAACCCAAAGGTTTTTCAAATGTTTGAAGAACATTTTTACTTATTATAGCTTTGTAAACCCCATACTACTTTAATTTAAAGAAATTAGATTTGTTCATTAACAGAAAAACAACGATAGCTTAGATGTAAATATTTTATCTTACACTTCATTATAAATAACTTTAAAAYAGGGGTTCTGTCAGAACAGTCGCTTATCAACAATGTTACGGACAGTTTCTCTCGCGTACAAACTACTGCTGATGATGAACAAGCGCATAAAAACATTTTAACATCATTTTTCACAACAACACGAAGTCACCAACACCTACACACAAACATTTGTGTCTTAAATGTTATAAAACGCACCTTCTGTCTTTTGTTTTCAACAGAACTCAGGTGTTCGGCCACATTTGCGTACAAGCTTTGTGAAGCGGTCTGTCGCGTTTTGATGACGTCACGCAACTTTCACAAAGCCAGTGTGAAGTCGCCCCCTGCAGGCTGAAGGAGTTGTAATGGATCTAATTTATGTTTTTAAGCAAGTAATTCACGACATCCTTTAATGACCTAGATTTTTATGACATGCTGTTCATCTGCAGACAGAATGATTAAAGTCATAACAAGATTTGCTAACAACAGTCATTCTGAGATATGACTTGTGTTTATCTTTGTGTTTTCCATTGACCTTGTATCAAATCTTGCTAAGATGACAGAATGGTGTTTGTTTATATTTGAGGCCTCTCGAGACACAGTGTTCAACAGTAGTGTGGACAGACAGGAGCAGAGAGCAGGGGGACAGTCTGATGTTCTCTGTGTTTCCTGTTGTTGCAATAAAACTCAGCTGATCATCTCATGGAGTACCTTCATTCTTGGACCACTTATTTCTGTCTTTGCTAAATAAATATTACTATAACAGAGTCATTGCAACAACAAAACTCCATCACTGTACATTTACTACTACTCTGTTAGTAATACATCACGGTTCAATTTTCTGTGCAAACAAAATACACATAGAATAGAATAGAATAGAATAGAATAGAATAGAATAGAATAGAATAGAATAGAATAGAATAGAATAGAAT
>NW_013952737.1:113180-115815 GCF_001266775.1 Austrofundulus limnaeus
CTTTCTTTCTTTCTTTCTTTCTTTCTTTCTTTAATTTCCTCCCTCTTTTTCTCTTTTGTTTGTTTTGTGTCTTTGCTCTGTTTTGAAATGTTGCTATAAATGTTATAAATTTAAAAAAAATCCTCAGTTTTGTCATCAGGTGGAGACGTTGGGCCTGCTCCACCTGCTGGTCCTGGATGAGAATTGGTTTGAAGAGTAATGACCAGTTTCTACACAACTCCTTTGAGTTCCAGGAAGTTGTCTTTAAAAGTTTTTGTCAACATGTTGACTGATCCTGGGGCAGAGCATCAGTTTGTGTTTGACTTTCTTTTCCTGTCCAACCCCCACAAAACAAAGCAAACAAAACGTCAAGTTAACGCTAGTGAGTTTTATTTCATTCCAATGACTTATTTTGTTAACTCATGAGGAATTGACACGGTTCAGAGTGTCTGACGTTCCAGTGGCCCCTGCAGCTGTGAGCTCATGGGATCAGTGCACACAGCAGAATCAAGCCCCTCCAGTCTCACCATGTTTCATGTCTTCACTGCTTTATGGAATGTAGAGCTTTAAGAAATTATAAAAACACAACTAAATAAAAACAAGCTGGACATATTTTCATAACTACCAGTAAGAAACCATTAAAAAAAACATCTTTTCAGGTGCGTATTTGTTACAGAGTTAAACTTCTCACACAGAATGTAGAACAGATACAGAATATTAAACATTTGGACTTCAGATCACATGAACTCATTGCAGCTCACGATCCAAACCATCCGTTTTTTAAAAAAATCAGCTGATTAGTTACAGAAAAACTGCTTATTTCGGCCAAACTGAAAGGCACACTGACTGACGACGTGACGTTTCATAGGTTTTATTTTGAAAGCCTAAAAGGGGAAGAAACAAACAAAACAAACATCTATTTTGCTCCAGTCACAACAAACATGAATTGAAAATGTCCCTCTCTGTCGAGGCTGTTGAAATGACACAGTTCGTGATTAAACTTGTTGCTTTTCTTGGTGGTAGCTGGGTTATTGCACGTCTTCATCAGGAAGTGAAGCAGAAGCAGAGTGTCTGCTCTGAGCGGGACAGAAGAGTGCTACAGTGTTTCAGCAATACGTCTCGTCAGCTCACTGCAGGAATATTGCTTTGAAGTTGAGTGATATGTTGTTCAGTCTTCACAAACAATGCTTGATCTTTGTATTTAACAGGAGTCTTGTCATTTTGACGGGAGGTCAGTGTGGTGGGCCGCGGGCGTCCCTTCGGCTGGCAGCGGCGCTACGACACCCGCTTCCTGGAGCTGGTTCGACCCAGGCTGGCAGTGCTAGAGCGGCGGGAGAGGACGGGGGTGGCAGCGGTGGGAGAAGCCTCGCTCGAACCCCCGTGTTGGAGCAGAATGTCGATGCAGCCTTTGCTCCCTGTTTTTCTGGCAATCATTATCGGTGTCTGGCCTTGGCCGTCTTTTGCTTTCACGTCGATTCCGTACTGTGGAGAGAGGAGCATAAAAACACCACGATTAATCCTGTTTCTGTGTGAAACCCTACAGTTCTGCATGAAATCCACAATAAAACCCTCTTCAACATCCATTTCCTTTTAAATTTTATTACCTGAACTCATAAAGCACGTGTCAAAGGTCCGTGGGTCAAATGTGGTCACCAGGGCATTTTACGTGGCCCCAAGTGGAGTGTCAACGATGTATTAATGTCTTTAAATAAGTGTAAGCTGCTTTATAGCCAGCACTGACCATAAACTACATCTCCCATAATGCATTATTTTAACCACAAAAGGACATTATCCTGACACTACGAGCTGCACAGGTTTTATAAGTAACTGTATAAAACCTACATTTAGCTGCATTTTCACCGGCTACTTTTGCTGCAGCCAAGTTGTACTGGGAAGTGAGAATTTCCTATTTACAAGTTGTGAATTTAAACTGGAACACCCCTCCAGTGGGAATTCCCTGTTGGAAAGWGGGATAATTCAAAATTCAAGACAACAGCTTCTCACTACTAATCAACAGGGAGAAACTTTTACTGTTAATAGTATTTCTGTAGTATTTACCATTGATCTGTATTACTGGATTGGACATCACGTGACTTATCGTGCGCCGCACAGGTACCATTGCTGTGCATTGAGTTCTGACTCAGGAACATCCATGAATGGTGGTAAAAATGAGATGCAGCAGACAGTCACGCAAGAAATATCAAAAAGGGATGCAATATTTTACCATAAATTGTCAACACTACAACAAGATCACAAGATCAAGGTTATCACATTTCACAGTCATTAAAATATTGTTTATTTTAAAAAATGGCGAAGATGCAGAAAGTAGGTCATTTATGCTAGCTTGATTTTGACAACCTTTTGTTGGATAAACTCTGCTGTTCCAACAAATTATCATTTTTTAATTAATATTGTTTTATGTTAGTGTCATGATTTGTCAGTTTTCACCTTAGTTTTCCTAGTGTTTTTTATGTTCCCCAGTGTGTCTCAGCCCAGCTGCCCCACATTTCCTTGATTGTCACCCTTGTGTTTCTCCCCAGGTGTTTTCGGTTTAGTAATTAGCTTTCTGTGTATTTAAGCCCTGTCCTGTCTCAGTCTTGTGTCGGATCATTTTGTGTCTGCTGTGCTTTGTCCCCTGCCTGTGTGATCTCTGTGT
>NW_013952737.1:122535-134965 GCF_001266775.1 Austrofundulus limnaeus
AGAGAGAAGTAATTAGAAAGATTGAAATAGCGATTAGATGTACTGTATATTAAGTATATTAAGTTGGTGTATATTAAATATACACCAACAAAACCATTCTTAAGTTTACTATTTTAAGAGCAACTGTTTCAGATTTTGAAATTTTAAATTATAATTGAATCTCAGTACTATGACACACAGAATACTTAGTTTTATGTGGTTAAAATGGGCTTCTACAGAAAATATATTATCAAAAACCTATAATGAAAAGTTCCCAGACTGCATATAGAATTATCTCTTGGGCAAATACATATTTTTTACATACCACAACATCGGCAGTTCTCTCAGCTTCAATTTAAGCCATATTTTATAGAAATCAGATTTAAAAATAAGGGTGCTACAAATATTTTCATGACAGATTGATGCACATCCCACATTGAATCCGTACCGTTTAGTTGACTCAGTGAATAGTAAGGGCGCCTGTGGTGGCGCAATGCTAGCTATAGCGGCTATGTCCAATCCAGTAATACAGATCAGTGGTATTTATTTCACATTTAGTCAGCTGTAAACACAGTACTTCCCAGTGTTTATAAGAGGATGCATTAAATAGCTGTTTCTATGCAAGAAATACCACAAAGAGCTCAGCTTAGTGGTGCTCAGCTGTAGCAATGAGATGAGGAATGTGATGTTTTGTGTTTAGTTGAAGTTAAACATGAAACACTGAAGTTAATTACATCTGGCTCTTTAAAGTCCACCATAACACTCACGTGGACCTCAGTGAAAATGAGTTTGAYACCGCTGGTCTAAAAGGGTTTGTACAGTCAACTCAGAAGTTATCAACAGTTACCACTGAAACAGAAAACCACTGGAATGGTCACTGACGCCTCTAGGTAAGTCTTTTGGCATCCATCTTGAGAAGACCTTCACCCATGTCAAAAGCCCTGTTTTACTAAAATCAACTTTTATCATACATAATTTTAAAACAGAAGAGGATTATTCTGCTGACCCAACAAGTTTGGGCAGACCCATTGTGAATCAGGCAGAAACAAGCTGCCTCCGATCATTGAGGGATTTAAACAGTGATTGTCGAGTGTTTTCTTGGCTGGAACTGAACAGAGTCTAAGTAAAGCTTAATGTTTTTGTTGTAAGATATTCAAATGTGCAGGAGTTAAAATTGTGCAGAGGAACAGAGGAAGAGTTTTGATTGGATGATGGATCTTGATGAAAAGAGGGAGCATTGTATCCACCATCAGACACARTGGTGGAGCCAGGGGGTGGGTAATGGTGGTCTTGCCCACCATGAATTAATCTTTGGCCAACCCAATCATTTGAGGAAAATATACTTTAAGCAATATAAAAGCTAGAAAGTCTAGTTCACTCAAATGATCTGGGAGGCTGGGTTACATACAGTACTGTATATATAACGGCAGCCATCTTGGATTTTGGTGAGGCAACCCAGTTCTCAACAGAAACTGTTCTTACATGCAGTCACAAACCAGAATGGAAGTTGGTTTCTCAATCATTTTTCAAGTTATACCAGTGACAAAATGAACAGACAGATGGAGGGTATTTCTAAATCCCCTCTTTGCTCTGTGACGGGGGTTAAAACACAAACGTACCCAGACGAGCAGCTGGGTCATGACGACGTCTCCCAGCTGGCAGGCGGCGTGCAGAGCGGTGCGGGGAAGCGAAGACGAACCAGCGGGCTGGCTGTTGATTTGCTCCTTGGTGCTGTGGGCCAGAAGCAGCAGCAATTTGGGCAGATCTCTGTCAGTCACCGCCGATAGCAGCCACGCCGCCATGTGGTCCTCCGAAGGCCTGATCCCCGGGGCCGGCTGGAGAGGTGCCACAAATGCACGCTGCTCGTACTTCGCACGGATCCAGGACTCCCGCTCCTCTCTGAAGAAACAGAAACCCAGGAAAATATAAAACGTGCACAAAGGTGACCGGTCTAAACTGGTTCAAGTTGGTGGTTATACAGAATTTGTTGTTTCTTTTCTAACACTGTTTTATTGATTTAAAAGTAATTTCTTCAAATAAAAAGTAACAAATTCTGACCACTTGCTAATAATTTATCTACAGGACGTTCAAGTGCATCATCTTCTGTTTCTGACCTTTCCTTGGTGTAATAGAAAAATATATCTTGTTGTTCAGTGTTTTAATGAGAAAACTTGAACCCATTTCCTGTTTAAAGACACCTTCATTAACCTAACTCCTCTTCTTCAGGTCTGTTTACTGTGCTGGTGTAGCAGAACCCACCGGGTCGCGTTGGGTGTCGGTTTGGTCCGGCCCTGAGTGCAGCTCTCCCAGATGCTGTTGGCCATGTGGTTCCCGATGGCGGCCAGGACCTGCGTGAGCTCCCCGGGCCAGTCGTCCAGGTCCAGTGAGCGGACCCGGGAAAGATGAGTGCCCAGGTTCCGGTGGATTCCTGAGCACTCAATGCAGATGAGAGCTCCGAGGTTCAGGCTGGCCCAGGTGGGATCTGTAGGATGAGAGAGGAGACACCAGTTAGAGACAATGAACCCAGAACTCTGTTCAACACCTGAGTCCACAGGGCAAGATGAGAACCAGAGAAGAACCAGAGAAGAACCAAAAGTGAACCAGAAGAGAACAAAAGGAGAACCAGAGGAGAACCAGGGGAGAACCAGAGGAGAACTAGAGAAGAACCAGAGGAGAACTGGGGGAGAACCAGAAGAGAAACAAAAAAGAACCAGAGAGGAACCAGAGGAGAACAAGAGGAGAACCAGAAAAGAATAAGAGGAGAACCAGAGGAAAACCAGAGGAGAACTGGGGGAAAGCCAGAGGAAAACCAGAGGAGAACCAGAAGTGAATCAGAAGAGAACCAAAGGAGAACCAGAGGAGAAGCAGGGGAGAAATATAGGAGAACCAGAAGAGAAACAAAAGAGAACCAAAGAAGAACCAGATGAGAACCAGAGGAGAACTGGGGGAGAACCTGAGGAGAACTTCAGGAGAACTGGAGGAGAACTGAGGGAGAACCAGAGGAAGACCAGAAGAGAAACAGAGGAGAACCAGAGGAGAACTGAGGTAAAGTCAGAGGAGGAGCAGCGGAGAACCAAAGGAGAACCAGAGAAAAAACAGAGGAGAACCAGAGAAAAACCAGAGGAGAACCGGAGGAGAACTAGCCTGGTTTAAACCAGACCCTGTCCTTCACTTTGCTTCGTACAAGGGTCTGGATTTGATGCATAGACAAGTGATTCTAGCAGGAGGCGTGGCCTCTGCTGAAGTTTAAAATGATTGGATCAGTTGGCTGCAACGTATGTGGCTGTGACGGAGGCTAAGCTAAGAAGCTAACCAGAAATCGCATGTGCTGCATACAACCCTACTGAGAGGAGAAATATACCGAGCCGAACGAGACGACTGTAAATGAGAGCTGCTGTTTTGTCAGACAAATTTAGTTTAAGTTGGAAGCCTTATCAACATGGACTGGCTTCAATCACTTCCTCCACTACCAGAGAAGAACCAGAGGAGAGCCAAAGAAAAACTAGAGGAGAACCAGAGAAAAACCAGAGGAGAACCAGAGAAGAACCAGAAGAGAACCAGAGAAGAACCAGAAGAGAACCAGAGGAGAACCAAAGGATAACCAGAGGAGGTCTCCAGGAACTTACTTGGAGCTTCACAGTCCACACACAGGCCGTTGCCCTTGGTGTTCCTGATAGCCTGCAGAGCCACAGCCTCACTCTGACTGCTCCTGCGGGCCTGCACACACACATTATTCTGTTAGAACATGAAGCGGCTTTATGGATCAGAAAGGGGCGGTTGTGGCAGAGTGGTTAGGAGAGTCGTCCTGGAACCGCAAGGTCACAGGTTTGATCCCCCGTTCCAGCTGTCTCAGTTGTTGTGTCCTCGGGCAAGACACTTCACCCCTAATGCCTCTGATGTGTGTCCCATCAGTGTAAGAATGTGATTGGCACTGATTAGTCTCCATAGATGATTGTACATGTTAGCTTTGTAGAGACCTAATAGAGTGCTGTGTGAATGGGTAAATGAGGACACAGACTGTAGTGTGAAGAGCTTTGAGTGTTCTGGTTGGGTAGAAAGGCACTATACAAGTACAGTACATTTTGGAAACTCTAACTCCTGCCRGTCAGGCTGGTTGTCTCTGATATTTAAAGGTTGGATGAATTATAGACAGAGGTAGATGCTCAGAGCCTGACTGTCTGATTATTATATAAATTTTTCACCAACTTGTTTCTCTTTTTTTCTGCCTGATAATAAAGTTTTAAGTTCAGAAAAATATATATTTTGTTTGCTGTATTTAGGCAGAGTTTCCTCTCACCAGTGTCATCAGCATCCATGACAGAACATCCAGATTGTTGAACAAATTAAATCATGTAACCTGACGGACGTTTGGTGTTTTAGCCAGCGGGCGTTTCTTTTAGACTCACTGTTTATTGGTTCCTAAATGTCTCTGGTCTGTACATGTTTACACATGTGTGTCTTTTTAATAATATTCAAGACTAAATATTCTACTTTTACAGTTTTTTGGCTTTTTGTTTCTGTAGAACATTTCAGGACTTGCTGCTTCACACTGACCCCAACTTTGAGAAGCACAGTTTTAGCTGAGCAGCTGATCTGCTGCCTTCTACACTGGAAATAACAAGTGGACATAAAAGCCAAACCTTAATGTTTTTGGTTTGTAGAAGGAAACCAGATAGTCCACCCAGAAAGCCCACCGGTCTACAGGTGAACCTGTGACCTTCTTGCTGTGAGGTGACAGCTCTAACCACCGGTTTGATTCAGTAGAAGTTATTTCAAAGTTTTCTAAACTGAGTGAAGAACAGAGAGCTGCACTCTGACACTGACCTCCTCCTGATGATCCTGACTTATTCACTCACTGTTGGGTAATAAACAGTTTACCTTGTTTCTGCCGCTCTCACAGGACTGCAGGCTGGCCAGGATCTGGCTCTCTATAGCCGAGACCCACGAGTCCCTGTCCTCCAGGCTCTGAGCCTCAAAGTGCCATGTTTGTCCAGTGAAGGAAACTATGATGAAGTCTGAATTCTCTTCATCTGCAGGAGAAGAACAAGCATCAGAGCTGAATACAGACAAAACAGATTCATATTCAACATCCAGACAGTGAAGAAATCACGACAGTTTAAACAAAACAAAGTTAAACAGTTTGATGGAGGAAGAAAGGAAAACAAAGTTACTTTAGTAAAAACAACACATGCTGGTATTCTTCTGTTAAAGACAGAAAACTCACTGAGCTCTGAAATACCTTCAAATTACTACTACTGAAAATACTTCAACCCACTGATAAGAATCAGACTTTACAAAAATAATCACAATCAATTTCTGTAACTCTGAGGCTTCTGCATGTGTCCACAGGTGTCCTGCTCCACTCCTCATGAACAAACTGCTCCATCTGTCTCAGGTCTGAAGGGTTCCTCCTCCAGATGTTGGAACAGGATTTAGATCCGGGCTCAGAAGGACACTGATTTAGGGTTATTTTCTTGTTGGAGGACCCAGGAGCTGCAGCTGAGACCAGGTTTTCTGACACCGAGCAGCACATTAAGCTCCAGAAGGCCTTGATAGTCTTCAGATTTCATCGTACCCTGAACAGGTCTGTGTGAGATGGATCAAAGCAGGTCCAGAACAGAACCAAGCCTCCTCCATGTTTCACTGCAGATCCAGGGTTCTGCTCATCATCACTACCAGCGGTGCTGCTGGACCACACTTTGACAAGTTTTCATGATTTTGTTCCAACAAACATTTAAAGTAAAGTCTGATTTTCTCAGTTCATATTTATTACTTTAAAGCTACAGTGCCAGTGATTGTGGAGAGGTTTTGTCTTTGACACAAGGTTAAAACAAACATGTTTCTGCATGCTTCAGACATGATGGAGATGAACAGCAGGGACATCACAGCACAGGCTGAATGTGACCCGTCACCCTCAGGTGTTACCTGTCTTATTAATGTTTCTCAAGCTACCAAAGCTCTTTAATTTCCACATTTTGCGTTTGGCTGCAGAAGCACAAAAACAAGGACAGAGAGAAAGAGACATGGACTGTAAGCTGTTAGGACACCGTTAAAGAAGACAAACATCTGGAATCATCTGGAGCCACAATAAAGAGACAGAGCAGAGCGAACAGCTCTGTACAGCAGGGGGCTCATGTACAAACGTCTGAAATAGGGATACACCAATTTAAAAATTTCAGCCGATATCGATATCCGATATACATAATTATTGCTGTTGTGGTCAATAATCAATATTTACCGTTATTACACAAACACACAAATTATATTATACATACACGCACAAACACACTTGGGTCTTTTTCCCTACATCAGTTATTCCTGGCTGCGCAGCATCAATATCACTATCATGATCAAACAGATGCTGCTCAACCAACCATCTCCTCTCTCAAAACAGAAACACAAAGATAAAAAGTGGCAAATCAATATCGGACATTAATATCGGCCCAGTTTTACATATCGGACCGATACCAATATTTTTAAAAAACGACCAATATTGTCCGATACCGATATGACATATCGTGCATCCCTAGTTTGAAACTCGCACGGATGAATCTGATGTTGCTATAGAAAGCTGAGGGTGGACATCAAGGCCCTGTCACAATAAAATTTGAGACAACTTAGGCCATTTTTTATGTCTAAATTACTAATAAAAGTTAGATATTTGGGTCTTTAGCTGGGTGGTCCAGGCAGCTCACAGCTCTGAAGACATCCCCTCTTCTCATCTGTAATATCCTCTAATAAAACTAAAGTCTGCACAGGCTTTAATTTCCTCTAACTGCACAGACTGGATGTACTAACTGCTCACCGTGCATCTCTGGTGTGTACAGTAATTGTTTTCACATCATCAACACTTTCCCAGCATCCCCTTTAAGCCTCACCAACGGAGCAATAACTGCAGAAATATGAAGCTCTGCTCATTTCCACAATGCTTCTTTATGGATACAGACGAAATTTAAACAGGAAAAGAACAGGTTTTAAAGAACATTTGTTAACGAGGCTCCTGAGCTGTCTGAAGTCTGAAGTCCAGCAGTTAGTTTAGCTTCTTCTGTGTCTGAAGCATCTGAACTTCACTCACCCTCAGCTTGGCCAACGGCTGCGTCTCCTTTCTGATTCATGCTCTTCTTCCTCCTGTTCTTCTTCCTGTCGCTCATCGGAGAGGACTGGCTGGGATCTTTCCCAGCCGMGGAACCAGTGGTCCCTTCCAGGCCRTCTGAYGTAACATGTAGACGTCATGAATAACAGGTGAAAACATAGTTTGAGGGGAACAGGCGAAAATACGATGGAGTATTAGGGCCACACAATGAGATTTTTAACATTTTTTTTAAATTACGAGAATAAAGTCATAATATTATGAGAATAAAATCATAATATTATGAGAATAAAGCCATAATATTATGAGATTAAAGTCATAATATTATGAGAAAAATGTCATAATATTCTAGCCTTTACACGAAAAATCATGCAGTTATCCTTACATTAAAATGAGGAATGTTGAACAACTTAAGTTGTTTTTTAGTATTGCTTGAAATAAATAGTTATGTAATCTTTTAGCACATTAGCATCAAGGACTTGGAAATTGTGCAAACAACTACAAACTGAAGCTGTATTGTTAAATGAATGTATTGACAGATTTAGTCACGTGGCTAATTTGGATAAAAGCATATTAATCTGACCGTGACTCAGGTCATTGCGGACTACTTTGTAAACACAGAGACATCTGTACACAGCAGATGTGGGGAAAATGTGGAGGAAACCAGGAACAGAAAACGGACACGTCATGTAAGATTATGACTTTAATCTAGTAAAATTACTACTTTAATCTCGTAATAAGAATTTTTAAAAATCTTGTATGGTCCTAATACTTCGTCGTACGAAAGGCTCGTCACCTGCGAGAACTTACCGACACTTTGTGCTTTAGTGGACAAGGAGGAGGGGCAGCGCTGAAGTCCTTTCTCACCTCCCTGAGGAGACAAAGCCCCGGGCCGATCGTCGACCACGGACAGCGTGGACGGACACAGCTGAGGGACTGATGTCCAGAAGAAGAAAAATAACTGGTTATTTTATAAATAGTACTGTTTTTACTGTGTTCAGTAGTCATGTCAGCCTATAACCAGCCTAAAGCTTCAGTATTAATCTGTAAAACATTTTACTGGATGAAAACTGAAAGATACTTAAAGGAACAACATCCTGTTTGTTTTTAAGATCAGGTTTGTCTTTTCTTTTAATAAATCCTATAGTCAGTGTTGGGTTTCCTGAGCTATCCTTTAGCTCCAAGTAGGGGTCTCTGCAGAACATGTTGTCCTGTGGGCGGAGACGGCCCTAGTCRTGATTGGCGGAGGTCTTGATGTGGGCGGAGATGGCCCAAGTGACGTGATTGGTCGGATTAATGGTGGGGTTTGAGGAGGCTGGAGGCAACGGGGCTTGGTCGAGCCGGGCAGGAAGCAACATGTTTTTTTTTAAGTTAAGTCAACTTTATTTATATAGCACATTTAAAAACAACTGCCATTGGCCAATGTGCTTCACATATTGCAAACTAAAAACAAAGCATTGCTAAAAGAACACAAATGATAAAACCATAAAAACAGACCAAATAAATAGGGAAACAACTCACAGATTAATTTTAGTCATAACTTGAGAAAGGAAAGCGCTATCTGCACAAAATTTGAACGTCGTACRTTTGAAGGGATGTGTAACAATATGGCTCGGTCAAAACATCCCTAACCAGTCTGTAAAAGATCTCTAAAWATCAAKATTTTTTACACGCTGGARAAGTCCCAGGAATTTTGACCACCCCWCTGAAGTCCCGAAAGAGGGTCAAAAGACCCTTAGTCCAAASTGACGATTCTGAWGGCTCCAATTAGCATCCTTTCATTTGTAAATGTGGCTATTGCCACATTTACAGAAGGGGACAAAACCCCTCCTTTTGCTTAGCAATCTGAGACATACAAACATCTTTCTTTGTTGTAAAAACAAAATGTATAGACGTCGTTGTCGACAAGATGATGTCCTTGTCGACATCGTCAACGTCGACATCGTCGTCAACATAGGTGCAGAGTTTTGGGCCAAAGTGGGGATATGTACGTAGGGGTACAGTTTTGCCGCCCGATGATACTCCCACTCTGTTTCTCAAGGGTTCCTGTTTAAAAGTTTTTGCTCTGAAGATGTGGTGTGTTGCAAAGAACATAAGTGGATGCCACTGTATTTTCAGAGCTACAGTAAAAATTCTAAATATAGTATCTGATTCAAGTATTATGTGTTTAGTAAGGTTTTGTCTTTTTGTTTTCAATGAATATATCAAATCAGTCAGAATTGACAGGGGGAGCATAAAAGTTATTTTGTGGGACAGTTTAGAAAATTTACAAATACCACACATTTACACCTGTGAAACACATTTACACCTGTGAAACACATTTACACCTGTGAAACACATTTACACCTGTGGCAGAAAGTAATTTACAGCTACTTGAATAGCTGTAGTCTTGTTCTTATGAGAACAGAATAAATGCAGACACACAGACAGGAGTGGATCATTATTTTTTACCCTTCGATCGTGTTTGGAGCAAAGAAAAACACAATGGCACCAAAGAAGACCTACAYTGCTTTGCAAGTTTTGGAATTACTGACTGCTATGGATGACTGCGAGTCCGATGGAAGAGAGGAACTAGCTTTTGATGAAATAGATGATTCAGACACTGATTTGAACTTAGAACTTTCTACAGATTAAGATAAATGGTAAATGGTAAATGGACTGAATTTATAGAGCGCTTTTCAAGTCCCTCCGGACCCCAAAGAGCTTTACACTAACAGACCCATTCACACTCACATTCACACACTGATGATGGCAAACTGCACTGTAGCCACAGCTACTTTGTAAATATTGTAAATAAAACTTGCTGCTAATTCCTGTTTATGTATCTTGATTCCCTCAGCCATGTCTGCAGCCCAAAACTCTGCCCCTACATCCCCCCCCCCTTTTCCCAAAACTCTGCAACTACCCCCATTGGCCCAAACTCTGTAGACATGGCTGAGGGAATCAAGATACATAAACAGGTCTTGGCAGCAAGTTTTATTTACAATATTTACAAAAAAGCTTACACAAGCAATGTATACATTTTGTTTTTACAACAAAGAAAGATGTTTGTAAGTAGATGTAGCTGCTTCACATCTAACACATTACACACCCAGTTTTCCTCCTACATTTGCGACAGGTAAAGTTCTTGCAAACTGCACACTGTTTTGTGTTGCAGTTTCTTTTGCAGAGTGTCTGAACCTGACACTGTCGTCTTTCCAGGACCAGGCTGGGTACGTGGCTTTTTCATCATGGCCTTTCCAAGCATAAAACACTGTTGAAATTCAAGTGCAAGGCCATGTATAAAGTCTCTTATGCTCTCTTTACAATTTTTTTACTGTAGCTCTGAAAAGTCAGTGGCATCCAGTTATGTTCTTTGCAACACACCACAACTTCAGAGCAAAAACTTGTAAACAGGAGCCCTTGACACTAGTTTGACTAAGGCTGCGCTTTTTTGCACAGGAGACCTTGGCCTCTACATCCCCTGCTCCCCTGCTGTGAGCCACAGTGTCTATTAATGTGCTAAAGAGTCAGTCACACCTAGAGCCACACATAACCCTAATCACAGCTCACCTACATATCCCTCTTTTGGCCCAAAATGTGCTCCTACAACCCCGCCATTTGTAAATTTTCTAAACTGTCCCCAAAACTGTGCCCCTACATACCCCGCTTTGGCCCAAAACTGTGCTCCTACAAATCCCCCCTTTGGTATTTGTAAATTTTCTAAACTGTCCCCAAAACTGTGCCCCTACAAATTCCCCCTTTGCACACTTTTGTGCTCCTAGTCAATTCTGACTGATTTGATATATTCATTGAAAACAAAAAGACAAAACCTTACTAAGCACATAAGGCTTGAATCAGATACTATATTTACAATTTTTACTGTAGCTCTGAAAATACAGTGGCATCCATTTATGTTCTTTGCAACACACCACATCTTCAGAGCAGAATCTTGTAAACATGAGCCCTTGAGAAACAGAGTGAGAATATTATCAGGCGTGGTCGGTGTGTCTGGATTAGCTGCAGCCATATGAACAACAAAAGGCAACGAATAGCCCTCAGATTGCTTATTTTCAAAACAAAAGCACCCGTTCACAGCTGACATAGAATGTGAGCTAAAATCCTTGAGCTCAATCGACCCCTCCCTGGGTTCCAAAGGTAGAAATATTAAATGACCCTTCTCTGGGACTTGTAGTGTAAAGAATGTTTTGACCAAGCCATGTTGTTACTCATCCCTTCACATGTAAGACGTTCAAATTTTGTGCAGCTAACACTTTCCTTTCTCAAGTTGACTAAAATTGATCTAAAAAAAACATGTTGCTTCCTGCCCGACTCGACCAAGCTACTCCCCGCTGCCTTCAGCCTCCTCAAACCCCACCATCAATCCCACCAATCACATCTCTTGGGCCATCTCCGCTCACATCAAGACCTTCACCAATCATGATTTGGGCTGTCTCCGCCCACAGGACAACATGTTCTGCAGAGACCCCCTTCTCTTTAGTTCTGCTAGTTTGAATCTGTTAAACTGTGTCTGGTTGTCACAGTAGCATGGAGAGTTTTGAGGAGCAGCTGTCTGAGGCTGTCAGATAACGTGCATAGAGGAGTCTGTCAGCTGAAAAGTATATGTTTCTCTCTGTGTGACAGATCTAACAGCAGATATCTGAGTGTTGTGTCCAGAGTAAGACACAATGCTGAACCTTCAGAGTGCTGGAACACAAACTGAACACTCTGCTGCTGGCTTTAGTTGCTCTTCTCTCCTTGTTTTTATTACCATAAAATCGACAGCTGTACCAACAGCCTGTGTTTGTCCGTGTTTCTTTTCTGTCCTCTCAAACACCAGCCGGTTGAGGCAGATGTTCGCCAACCCTGGTTCTGGTCCTGGTCCATTTGCCCGTGAAGTAATTGACCCAACCCTAAACATCTTAACTGACACCTCCCACGTCCGGCACACAGACTACACACCTCTGAAGTAAGGGAGTCCAGGGTTCCTCTGTGTAAACAGAACTTATTAATTCCTCTGTCAGTCAAGGTTGTTATTGATGATAAATAGTTAAGCTAATCTGTGCATGGCTAAAATCTGTGTTAGTTTAAACCAGGGATGTCAAACTCCAGTCCTCGAGGGCCGCTATCCTGCATGTTTTAGAGGTTTTCCAGTTTTCATTCTTTGTTACTGTCATGTTTTTATTATTATTGTATTTATTGTTCCTGTGGTTTTTTAATATTGCACTGAATGGGCCTCATGCAAGAACCGTTCGTACGCACAGATTTGTTCTTAAGTTGTGCGTACGAGTGATTTAGGAGAATTAGTGGCATTCACCAATGTTTTCGTATTCTAAGATTTTTTTCAGATACGAACAAAATTTACGAGTGGTCCAGACCTGT